>NC_057802.1:171074602-171374602 GCF_018294505.1 Triticum aestivum | reverse complement strand
CGTCAAGCCCGGTACGATACGCACGGTTCTCCACCTTGCGGTCTCCCGTGCTTGGCCGGTGCATCAGATGGACGTCTCCAACGCCTTCCTTCATGGTCACCTCGAGGAGCAGGTCTTCTGCCAGCAGCCCACCGGGTTTGTTGACCCGATGCTTCCCGACCACGTGTGCCTGCTTTCGCGGTCCTTGTACGGACTCAAGCAGGCTCCGCGCGCTTGGTACCAGCGCATCGCGGCGTTTCTTCACCAGCTTGGGTTCCGCTCTACCCGCTCGGACGCCTCGCTCTTTGTCTATCATCAAGACTCTGACACGGCCTACTTGCTGCTCTATGTCGACGACATCATCCTGACGGCATGTATGGCTGGTCTCCTCAGTCAGCTCACGGCTCGCCTTCGCGCTGAGTTCGCCATCAAGGACTTGGGTCCTTTACACTACTTCCTCGGTGTCGAGGTGGTGCATCGTCCGGATGGCTTCTTCCTTCATCAGCGGAAGTACGCTCACGAGCTCCTGGAGCGCGCCGGCATGCTTAACTGCAAGCCCGCCGCTACGCCTGTTGATACGAAGGCCAAGCTTTCTGCCACGGATGGTTCGCCTGCTTCGGATGCTGCTTTCTATCGGTCTATCGTTGGTGCTCTTCAGTACCTCACTCTGACTCGACCGGAGATCCAGTATGCCGTGCAGCAGGTGTGTCTTCATATGCATACTCCTCGAGACATGCACTGGGCTGCCGTCAAGCGGATTCTCCGCTATATCTGTGGTACTATGGATCTTGGCGTCACGCTTCACGCCTCCGCCGACACTGCCCTCACCGCCTACTCCGATGCAGACTGGGCAGGCTGCCCTGACACTCGTCGTTCCACTTCGGGGTATTGTGTCTACCTTGGACCCTCTCTTATCTCTTGGTCGTCCAAGCGGCAGCCTACGGTCTCTCGTTCTAGTGCTGAGGCTGAGTATCGTGTGGTGGCCAACACCGTCGCCGAGTGTTCGTGGCTTCGCCAGCTGCTTCAGGAGCTCTCTTGTCCTGTTGACCATGTCACGGTGGTCTACTGCGACAACGTCTCGGTGGTCTACCTTTCCGCTAACCCGGTGCATCATCGACGGACAAAGCATATTGAGTTGGATATTCATTTTGTTCGGGAATAGGTGGCCCTTGGGCATATACGTGTTTTACACGTCCCTACTTCCAACAATTTGCCGATATCATGACCAAGGGCTTGCCTACGGCGTCGTTTGAGGAGTTCGGGTCCAGTCTTTGCGTCAGCTGCGGTGCCGCTTCGACTGCGGGGGTGTTGAGTATATATGATCTGTATAAATTGTGTATTGGGCCTGCCTCCTAGTTCCTGTATAGTTGAGGTCCGTGACCCATCTTTATACTCATGTATATGTGCCTATGCATGACTAGCAATACATCCTGCAATCCCATAATAATACGATAACGGCGGGCGTCGCAGGCCATGTTCGAGTCCATCGCCGCCGCTTGCGTATCCTTGCGTGCACCAAGAATCGAATTTAGCCGCCTTATGCCGGCCGGACCGAGGGCATGGCACGCAATGTTCTTCGCTATACTGCTCTCCCTGGCCGCCTTCTTCTCTGTGGTGTCGTGCAAGATTGAGGAACCGACCAAGGTGATCCAGATGGAGATGCGTAAGTAGAACTTGCTACTGGACTTTTAATTCTTGTCGTCACTACCTATCTATTCCCTCCGTCTCGTATTAGTTGTCGATGGTTTAGTAGGACTATTAGATTTGTATTATGTGATTCTAATAATGCAGAGATCGATGCAAGCCACGGTAAGGAACGAAGTGATGAATCGGTAGGCATGATCTTGAGGAGTCTTAGATCGACCATGGAGACGACAATGAGTCAGGAAATCAAGACCCCGGGCGATGAAGAGAAGGCGATCGAGCGTGGTGTCCAACAGCCGGAAGGGGGTGATCATCACCTAAGCGGTATCATAGTATGTACGCATGGCCCTTGTTTCTCCTTTCTCAGAGTAATTCCGACGGGCTGACCCAAACGGACGACGCTTTTGTTCATTTTTTGTTCGTTTGGGTCGGTCGTCCGCCCGACGTCCGTCCTTTTTTAGATTTTGGGTCGGCAGTGTGCCCAACGCGCCGACCCATTTTATGACCGCGTGTGCATAGATCATACCAGCGGCCATGTCGTCGTCCTGGTTTTGGCGTTCCAGCGCGCGGGGAAAAATCGGCCTAGCGTGCACGGGTTTTGGCGCTTCAGCGCGCGGGAAAGGTTCGCGCTAGTTTTGGCGCGCCGCGGCCGGCGCTCGTTATTAAGAAGGCGCTCCCTCCACACTTTGTCCGCCGCCCACTCGTCTCGCCCCCTCTCACTATCATCGCCGTCTCTGCGCCACCATGTCGATGCGCCGCTTGGGCGCTTCGGATTTTCGCGGAGTCCACGAGCACTGCTTCGGCGCTTTCTCCTCCGATATCTGGTTTGGCGAGAAACGCCTCATTCTCGGCAACTTCGACACCGCAGAGGAGGCGGCCCGCGCGCACGATGCGGCGGCGTGGCGCCTCCTGAGGCCTCGTCGGGAGATGAATTTTCCCGACGTGTCGAGCCAGCGGGCCCAGGATCTCGCGCCTCTCCCGCGGCTTTTCACCAACAAGGATCGTCGTGATCACCGGAGGCGGCAGCTTCGCCTCGCCATCGCCGAGATGGACGTGGAAGCCATGGTGATGTGGTGCGAACGCTTCCTGCAGGACATCGTCGACAAGCGCCAGTTCTACAAGCAAAGGAGGACGGAGAGGGAGGTGAGGAGGACGGAGCGAGCCGCCTATCAAGAGGACAAGCGTGCGCGGAAGCAGGCCGCTCAATTGAAAATGAAGCTAGGAAAAGCGTCGTCCTGGGACTTCCAGGACGAGCGGTATGCTGACACCTACATTCAGACGTCGGAGGAGGACATTACCGAGTCGGAGTCGGAAAACGACGAGTAGTTGATCTTTTCTTTTAACAGTCTATGCTATGAACTATCTATGTATCCATATTATCCGGCCACCCCCGGCGAGTAGTTCGTCTTTTCTTTTAACAGTTGATCCTTGGTACTATCTACGCTGAACTGGCCGGCGGCCGACGAAGGAGGCGGGCGAGGGTGCGCTGTTGGATGGGGAGAGGGCAATGTGCCACCGACCAGCGGGCCCGGGAAGGGGAGAGGGCGCGCGCGTCCGTCTCGTGTCCACGCCGACGCAAATCCGGCTCAAAAATGGGCCAGAAATGGGTCGCCGCGAACAAAAAGCGGACGCGCGTCCGTTTGGGTCGGCGCATTCGGCCGCCTTTTGTGTCCGCGTCGACCCAAACGGACGGCGACAGACGAAATGGGTCGCCCCATTTGAATTGCTCTGACCGCACCTGTGAATTCAACCTGATGTGGGCATCCTAATCGAACTCTAATGTGCCAATAGTAATTAAACTGGAAACCCTGGTTGAATTCGGATATTAAAAAGTTCTACGAAAATACTAGATATTCCGATATTCATCTGTTTAATTTAGACATGTTTAGCTTATCATGATACTATTAACGAAGTTGTGAACCATGAGTGGCTTTATACTTGTATTATATCATACGGGGAATTTCCATCATATGGATCCTTGCCTCGTCTTTTTTTTTTAGAACGAAGACGCACGGACGCGTCCGGCTTTAAATTAATAAAGCCACAACGGCAGCGTGAAACAAGTCATAACACAACCCCACAGGCCTATCCGGCCAGCGCCAAAGGATCATCGGAAGTTCCATGCGCAGCTCAACCAAACCAAAGACATTACAGGGCATAGCCCGTACAGAGCACGCAGGCTCGTCAAGCAACAAAAGGGACCATGGACATCACCATAGTCAAGGCTCCCTAGCCATCACATAGACTTGCAGCAAACGTTGTTGAGCGGTGTTGGTCAACTCAGTATCCCTGCGCCTCCCCAACGGACTCCACTGCTGCAATAGAAGGTTACATTTGAAGAGGATGTTAGCCGGATGCGAAGGGAAGCAACCCTCAATAGTAAATTTGTTTCTAGTAAGCCATATAGACCAGAGAAGTGCCCCGACACATCTCCACATCACCCGTTTAGCACTCCTGTGTATCGTATCTAAAAGGTGAGTAAGCTCTGCGGCCGATCTGGGATCCCACTTAACACCAGCCGCCGCCCGGACCGCGCTCCAAGCAAATCTAGCAAGGGGACATCTGAAGAACGCATGGCTGGCGTCCTCAGGCTCCCCACACAACGCGCAGGGGCCAGTGGCCGGCCCATTGCGTTTGGCCACATTTAAGGAAGTCGGCAACTTATCGCGAAACAATTGCCACATGAAGAGTTTGATCTTCAAGGGCAACTGCGCTTTCCATAGCCCCGCGAGCGCCTGCTATGCCGTCCCTCGACACAGCCTACGGTACAGAGAGTTAACCAAGAACTTGCCCGAACTGGTAAGCGCCCAGCTGACCGTATCTGGTTCGTCCTGAAGGGTGATCGGGTTAATAAGGTGCATCAGGGCCAAGAGGTTGGACTGCTCTAACCCGTTTAGTTCTCGTTTGAAATAGATCACGGGAGGACTAGCCGCGAGCGCAGCCGCCACCGTGATGGATGGATCGACGGCCAGCTCGTACAAATCCCGGAATTCCGTCCATAAAGGTTGGGCTCCCAGCCACCTATCCGTCCAGAAACGGGTCGAGCGTCCGTTCCCAATCGAAAAATTCGCCCCCATGGCGAACGCCGGTTTGACCGACTGCAAATCGTTCCAGAAGGGGGAGCCCCGTGCCCGCCCCTCGAAAAAGTTCCCTCCTGGGAAGTACTTTGCCTTGAGGAGATCAACCCAGAGGCCTGAAGCACCTTGAGTGATTTTCCAAATCCACTTACACATCAAGGCGATGTTTAAGAGTCTGGAATTGGTGATCCCGAGGCCCCCCAAGGCCTTGGGCCGACACACCGAGGCCCATTTAACCATATGATATTTACGGTTTGGGCTGGTTCCTTCCCAAAAGAACTTGGCTCGGGGCGTGTCGAACTTCGCATGCACCCCTTCTGCGAGAAGAAACAAACCCATGGCGAACATTGGCAAGGAAGACAGACTTGAATTCGTAAGAATGAGTCTAGCCGCCTTGGAGAGGAATTTCCCTCGCCAGGGGCACACCCTCCCGCGCACCTTGCCGCACAGCGGATCCCAATCCTCTATCGTGGGTCGTTTGGTATCAATCGGGAGCCCGAGGTACGTAAAGGGAAATTTGCCAACTTTGCAATTAAACCAATCCGCTATACGTCTACCCTCGTCCGGCTCCACCCCCATCGCCATCAGCTCACACTTGTGAAAATTGATTTTGAGACCGGACATGAGCTCGAAGCTAATGAGAATCGCCTTGACCGAGGCTATACTCTGGAGGTCCGGGCGAAACATCAAAAGTGTATCATCTGCGTATTGCAGATGGGTCACTCCCCCTGGAATGAGATGGCCTACCAGCCCTTGGATATGGCCAGCCGCCGCTGCTTTTGATAGCATAGCGGACAGCGCGTCAACAACAAAGTTGAACAGAAGCGGCGACATCGGGTCACCCTGTCTAAGGCCGCGTTTGTTCCTGAAGAAATGCCCTATTTCTCCGTTCACCGACACTGCAGTTTGGCCACCCGAGACCAATTGCAAGACGCGATGAACCCACACCGCGGAGAAACCACGACCCAGGAGCACTTGGCGCAGGAAATCCCAATTAACCCGGTCATATGCCTTCTCGAAGTCCAGCTTCAACAGAACGGCTGGTTCCTTTGTGCGTTTAAGCTCGTGGACGATTTCTTGGAGAGCGAGCGGACCCTCCAGGATATTACGCCCACGGATAAACGCAGATTGGTTACGCTGGATCGAGCGGTGGGCAATCGGACCTAATCGCGTAGCGCACGCTTTGGCGCAGATCTTAAAAGGCACATTAATCAACGCAATCGGGCGATACTGTCTGATGTTGTCAGCCCCCTGAACCTTCGGAATTAGTGAGAGCACTCCAAAGTTAAGGCGGGAAATATCTACCTGGCCCCGCATGAAACCGTTACATATCTCGAAGATCGGCTCTCTAAGGGTGGGCCAAAATCGCTTAAACATAGCAACCGGCCATCCGTCCGGCCCCGGTGCTGTGTCCGCTTTCATCCCCATGAGAGCGGCGTCGATTTCTTCGGGGAGAAACGCGAGCCCCAACTCGTCGTTCTCCGTTTCTAGCACGCGTTGGGATCCCTCCCACACGTCCTCACTGAGGCCCGCTCCCTGGGCCTCACTAGTTCCCATCAGGTTGATGTAGAACTCGTAAATGTGTCGCGAAATGTCTTCTTGGCGCAGCAGGAGCCCCTGCTCCGATTGCAGCCTGAGTATAGCGCATTTACGGCGCCGACCGTTGGCGTATGCTTGGAAATACTTGGTGTTGGCGTCACCCTTAAGTGTCCATTTGAGCCCACTACGCCGCCGCCAGTATTCCTCCTCGGCGCGAAGTATGGCCTCGACCTGCCCCTCAAGAGCGTATCGATGAGCCCACTCCTGCTCCGAGAAGACACGAGCATCAGCTTGCGCATCGATCCTGGCAATCTCTGCCGTGATCAGCGTTCTGTGCTCCTTGTCCATCCTCCCTAGGTTGGCGCCCCACCCCTTGAGGCTCGCTCTCAGCCGCCCCCCGACAGCATTCCAAAATTCCATCGGGCCACGTTGGGGTCCGACCTGCTGCACGCACGCGAGCCATTTCTCCTTGAAGAGCGACTCGAAGCCTGGTACTTCAAACCAGGCCGTTTCAAAGAAAAGCCGCGGGCTGCAACGCAGCCTATCCTCCCCCGAGGAGTAGACTAGCGGAACGTGGTCTGATCCAATCCGTGTCTCCGCGACCAACGCACACAAAGGATAGCCCATTTCCCACTCCGGCGACATGAAGACCCTGTCAAGCACCGAACGAACCGGGGCAAGCTGCTTATTAGTCCAAGTAAAGCGTGCTCCCGTTCTGGCCACTTCCCTAAGTGCCATGGCAGCAATTGCCACGTTGAACATGGCCACCCTCGGCCAGTTAATGATGCCATTATTCTTGTCCGCTCCGGACCTAATAAGGTTGAAATCCCCTCCCACGAGGACCGGGAGTGCCGCGGCCGTCACCGAAGTGACTTTTTGTTGGAGTTCTCCCAAGAACTCCGCCGATCTGGAATGATCGGCTGGTCCATAGACCTGAATAACTACTAACTCGCGAAGCGTAGCACGAATGCGGAAATGAGCAGCTAAGAAGAAAGAGCCCCTATCCCAGTTGATAATGTCATACACATCGCGGCTTAGACCCATCAACATGCCCCCGAGCGTCCTACCGCGGGAGTAAAGTGCCACTCAAAACGTTCTAATGGGTCTAGCGAAAGCAGCTCATGAAAGTGGAAATCCATCTTAATCGTTTCTTGCAAACCTACGATGTCCACGTCCTCTTTGCGCATGTACTCTTTGAGGAGGGTGCGCCGACCCAAGTGGCCAAAGCCACGTATATTCCAAAACAGCGCTCGCATCTAAATGACACGGTTGCGGAGCCGTACACCCCTTGAGGTGACCGCTTTCGCCACGCGCCTCACCTTGCCCCTGCAAGGCGAGGGAGAAGGGGCAACCCCTGTTGCCTGTCCCTCCTCCTCGGGCACAGAAAGAACCGCGACGACCCCTCCCTCGGGGCCCTCCGTCCTCTGTTCGGCACGCGCTGCAGCAGCAGCCGCGAGCGCGGCCTGCGCCAACTCCTTAGCGCGCACCAGAGTTATCAGCTCTCGATGACCACCCACACACGCGGGATCGACACCACTAGCATCTAACATCTCCATCAAATGCTCATCCGAAAAAGAATCAAGCACCGTAAAACGGGGGGGGTGGATTACCTGAAATTTCCATATTCTTCTGGGCCTGGAGGAGTTGCGCCCGCTGCAAGGAAGGCATGTTTCCCTTGGCGCCCTTGGAGCGCGAGCTCGTGCGCACCGGCACCGCCGCCACCGTCTTGGTACGCTTGGCCTTGGAGCTCCGCGCCATCAAGGAGGCCTCCTGCAGCAGCGGATCAACGGCCGGAGGAGCCGTCGGGGCCGCCAACGCCATGACCGACTGCCTTGGGGTGGGGGGGGCACCAAGAGGATCCATCGCGCGTATCGCCTCCGCGCTGACCTTGCGCACAGCCGTCTTCTTCATCATCTTCACTGAGCCACTTAGGGAGTTGCCGCGTCCGCCCGAAGCCGGCGACCCGCCTGGAATCATGCGCGAAGGGCTGGGAGAGAGGGCGATCGGCGAGCGCACACCGCCCACTCCTGCTGGTCCCAACGGGGCCGCAACCCTGGGTGGAGAGGACACCGACCCCAGGTTGGACCCGTACTGGTTGGGCACCGAAAGCACCATCTCAGCCGTGCCCATCCCAGCACCAGCGCGAGGCACCTCCACCCCCTCCGCTGGCGCCGCCGCTCCCGCCGTAGAGATCCCCAGTTTGTCCCAAGCAGCCGTATCAATTGAATCGTCCTCCTCCATACTCGCCTCTGGCTCCGCATCCTTGTCCTTGTCCTTGGTCCTGTCTTTGTCTTCGTCACTCGGGTCCCCTCCGCTGGGTGGATAGGGCGGGGGGAGAGCAGGGGCCTCTGGGCGCGGGGGAGCAAGCTCCGGCTCGAGCTTAACAGTGTACCCAGCCCCGTTGAACCAGATCTGCACAGATCCCCGCAGCTTGGCCGGCGCCCGGCACGCGAAGAGCATGCGCACCGGACCCGCACGGATCAGGGACAGCTCGTCCACCACCAGCGGGCGCCCGATCATCGTCGTCGCCGCCATCAGCCTCTCCACCCGACGCTGCTTCGGCGGAATACCCCAGAGCTTCACCCACACCTCCGGCATCGACAACGCCTTGGGCTCCGCGAGAGCAGCGTCCCGGATATCGGCCGTGATGTTGTGGATGGAGAGGAAGAGCTTTCCACTGCGCGTCGCCATCCCCAGCATGGCCGGATCGGGAAAAAGCCACCGAGAAGGAGTCCGCGTCAAAAGGGGTGACCATCCAATCCCACTCGCCCTCGAAAAGATGCGTGAGCTCCTTCTCCAGAATCTCCTTGGACAGAATCCCCGGCTCTGCCGAGACCAGCGCCGCGTTGGCCCCCAGCGAGCCCTCCGACGCCGCGTCCGACTCCTCGGGGTATTGCAGGCAGAAGAAGCCCCCGCCCGCGAACGCGTGGCCCATGGATTGGAGCATCAAGGGCTTGCCGCGCGAGGGGCAGTAGGCCGAGGCATGCCCCTCTTGGCTGCAGATGACGCAGAGTTGCTTGAAAGCGCACTCGTTTTGGAAGTGCCCCGTGCGCCCACAGCGAAAGCACTCCGGCCCCTCCTCCACTTCGACCGGAATCGGTTCCGCCGCCGTGCCCTTGGAAGAAGAAGGCTTCGACTGCTGCCTCATCGCTCGATGATTGTGTTAAAAGCACCTATTATGTCATGAATTACTTCTAACAAATACATATTTATGGACCATAATATTATACTGACCTTACCTCAGGAATGTCATCCGAGCGAACTATCCTTCCCTACGAAAGGTCATCCGAGCGAACATTGCGATATGATAGTGTTCCCTCAAAAAATCACTCTCAGTGAATGCTCGTGTCATACTAAAACAAATGTATTTATCATGCTAAAGATTTATCATATTGTAAAGAAAATTTTGTCATGCTCGGAGAAAGATTCCGCAGCAGAGTGGTTGACGTGCATTTTTTTAGGAATTTTTCATGATGCAACATGGAGAATTGCCCGCGTAAAAAGGAAAAACTTTCAACTTGCTCAGGATTTGTCATACTCTCAGAATAAAATTGTCATGCTATATCAAAAGGAAATGTTAAAATTTACCATGCTCTAAAACATAATTTGTCATCCTACATACGTTCGCTCAGATTATCATCATGTGTGAACCGTTTAGTTAGAGAGGTTCATGGTAGCGAATAGTGATGTCGCATGCCTTGATTTGAGATTTGTACACGGGAATTAAACGTGTCACAGCGGGTTGGCTCAAAAAACTCCTCTAAATTGACATCAGATCGTGAGCATTTTCAATATTTATTTATTTATTTCCTTTTATAGGACAAGGAGGACATCCGGAGAAGCGACCAAGCTGAACCCCAAGATATGCAAGCAAGACCTAGGTGGAAAACATTGGAATTCCCAAGTGACAACGTGCTGCTGCTCCAGTGCTCCGGTGATGAGCTCACAGTGCGTATCCGGCCGCGTTTGGACGGCTTCGAGGAGTACTATGTGCGCATCGCCAGTGGCGACCTGTCAGACGTTTGTGCTAGACGTCCCGAGAGGCCATTGATGTATGATGCAGGCGCGCACTACCACGCATTGTTCTGGTCGCTCCCCGAGGAGGAAGGCCTGGTGCCGGTGCCGCCGCCGGAGGTGGCCCAGACCACATTTGTTAGAAGGGAGAGAGGGATTGGTGGAATAGTTGTTGTATTGCTTGAGCCTCGTGGGCATATATATATAGGAGTAGACGGTCAACTTAGAGTACAAAACAAGCCGGAACATATCCCAGTCTATCTCATATTTCCTAACTAAACATAATACTCAACATCCCCCGCAGTCACGACGGTAGCGACGCAGACGGTGAGACTGGAGTAGAATCCGAAGACAAGCCGACGGACACCCCCCACAGTCGGAACGGTCGATGCATCGTGGAAGTCGTGGCTGGAGTAGAAACCGACGAGGTTGCTCAAGCAAGGCGGTAGTCCTTTGTGCCGTTTGTCATGGTAGCCGACGGACACCCCTCCACAGTCGGAACGGTCAATGCATCGTGAAAGTCGTGGCTGGAGTAGAAACCGGCGAGGTTGCTCAAGCAAGGCGGTAGCCCTTTGTGCCGTTTGTCGTGGTAGCCGAGAGCGTAGGTGGTGGAGCCGTGGTCGAGGTAGCCGTGCGAAGAATGCCGGGGTCGATGTCGAGTCGGGGTAGCCGGTGTCGAGGAAGTCGCCGTGGAGCCGCGGGCGCAAGAGGGCGCCGAGTTAGCATGGGCGCAGTGGTGTCGAAGTAGGGGTGCGCCGTGAAGAAAATGTTGTTGACGACGTGTAGCGGCGGGTTTGCCAAGCCCGGGGACACGTCGTGGACGAAGGCACGCACCGGTGTTGCCAGCACCGACCATGCGTAGACGGTCGAAGACGAAGTTGATGAAGTGCCGACCAGGCTTGCCAGGCCCGGGGACACGTCGTGGATGAAGGCACGCATCGGTGTTGCCAGCGCCGGGCATGCGTAGACAAGGGACCTGCACGAGTTGTACGCCATGTCGGAGAAGTCGGAGGGGCCAGCAGAGAAGAACTCGACGACGATTACGGCGTCCATCGGCGCGGGGCCGATGTCACCAACGGTGGTCGGAGTAGACGAAGTGGTCGGGGTAGATGACGGCGACGCTGGCGACGGGCCGGTGCTTGGACGAAGACGAAGGGGGTGGACGGGCGGCGGCGGCGGCTACGAAGGTAGCGGCGGCGGCGGCGGCGGTGCTCGAAGTAGGCGAAGAACCCTGACAGCGTGACGAAGACCGGCGCGGACGGTGGCGTTCCCGCGCCAAGGAAGACGGCGCGACGCATACCATGGGAGGTCGACGCGCGGTGACGGCGAAGCGGACCGCGGGCCGCGGTGCTACGACCCGAAGGGGCGACGCAGCTGCGGCAGGCGGTTCGGGGCGACGGCGGGAAGACCTCGGGGCAGCAGCGGGGACCACGGGCCGCGACGCTGCGGCCCGAAGGGGCGACGCAACGACGGTTTGCGAGTCGATGCAGCCGCGGGGATGGCCTCGGGGCGGCAGCGGGGACCGAGTATCGCGACACTACGACCCAAAGGGGCGACGCAGCGGCAACGCACAAGTCGATGCAGCCGCGAGGAGAACCACAGGGCGGCGGCGCTTCGGCAGCCCGATGCTCGATCGGTGGAGAGGCGCGCTGAACTCGGGGACGATCTTCATGGGACCTGCGGAGGCGCGCGTAACCAACGGGCCGGGTCGGTCGCGCGGCGTAGATGAGGCGGATCGCGGCGGTGAGCGGGTGATCAAGCCGATCGCGCGCAAGGTCGGGGATGCCGCTCGATGGAGGCGGGGAGGCGGCGGAGTCCGAGACGAGGCCAGCGACGACGGACGGCGTGGGACGTCGTGCGGACGAGCTTTGTCAGCACCAGCACCGGGCTGCCAAAGCAGCGCCAGCGCCCGAGCAGCGAGGCCGGAGCGACAAACTGAGCAGCGGCGCCCAAGTTGAGGTAGCCGACGAGCCTGATGTAGCCGTCCCAACGCAGCCGAGGACGAGGCCGGCGAGGTAGACCGCCGGGCCGCCGTGCAGACGCGGCGAAGGCGGGTGACGTGGATCGATGGGCGGGCCGGTGATGAGGTCATGTACCTAGGGTAGGGTCACGGGTCTGACCTAAATACCTTTCCCAAGGACATCACTCTAAAGCCAGAAGCATTCGAGGGGTACCATCACCCACTCGACCAGAAACATTTCCACTCGGAGGAATCAAGATCACTCGACCATAACAAGAAACACTCGACGGACAGAAGACCTAAAGTCACACTACACAGCAACGGTCGAGCATTAACTCCTAGACTTAATAGCCATTTATAACACTTTATTACGGACATTACCAGTAACGCCCCCCTCTTGATGTACCTTAAATCCCTTGTAACGTGGGCTGGCCGGGGTGCTGGCGCACTCTATATAAGCCACCCCCCACCACATGCACAAGGGTTCGCACCCCCTGTAACACACACGCATATAATCCAGTCGACCGCCTCGGGGCTACGAGACATAGGGTTGTTACTTCCTCCGAGAAGGGCCTGAACTTGTAAAACTCGTGCGTACAGCTTCTCCATAGCTAGGATCTTGCCTCTACATCCCTACCCCCATTCTACTGTCAGACTTAGAACCACGACAGTTGGCGCCCACCGTGGGGAGGTGTCTTCGCAACTTGTTGGAGAAGTTGCAATTTTTTCGATCTCCATCAGCATGGTTTCAGGCGGAGGATTGGCCGAGGGCCGCGAGATCCGTCTCGGCGCGCTCGTGTTCGTCGCCGACGACTCCGCTTGGCTCCAAGAAGCTCCACTCGACGTCGAGGCGCTCCCCGTCCACGGGGCAACACACTTTCGCGCGTGCATCCACGGCGTCCTCCTGCGGCAGCCGTCGACCCAGTATCGGTCAGCTCCGGTGGCGTCTTCACTCCCCGCTGCCCGCCGGCACAAGCGTTCCGGTCGGTCGAGGCTCCAGCGGTGGGTGAGGCACGCGGTGGCTCGCCAGTCGGCCACCCCCCAAGTCGCGGCAATCGAGCCCGACGAAACTCTCTATGGCCTGTTCGACTGGCTCCGTTGAGACCGCATCCGAGTGCGACAGCAGTGACCCCGCGGCGGAAGTCCTGATGGTCAACGGACCGTGCAGTCCTCCTGGCTTCCCCCGCGACGACGGTGGTGATGGCGGAGGCGATCTGTCGCGTGTCCACGAGGAGTACCGCCCCGAGCCCCTCTCTTCGCAGCAGAGGGAAGAGCTTCGCCGCCGTAACATGGACGCACTTCACACTCCTATCGTTGGAGAAACCCCCGAGGCACGGGCCTTGGAGGAGGTGCACCTGGCCAACTTGGCTAAGCGCACTCGACTGGAGAATCTCCAGCACGCACTCGACGAGCGTGCTCGGCAGCGAGTTCCTGAATCCAGTCGACGACAACTTTTTCCGCCTCCAACCCAGGTATATCGAACTCCGATCCAGAATCTCACAGCTGCTGCCCGAATAGCAGAGTCGATTCAGCCTTCCCAGCCGAAGACTGGTAAGGGATTGATGCAGATCCGGGCTTTGCTCCGGGCGGCGGGGGAGCAGAACACAGCAGTGTCACAGTATCGGAATAGGATTCATAGTAGATCTGTAATGGCAGACATGGTTCAGTCGGCTCACAGCCCAAGATCACCTCCAAGGCGTGAGGGTCGTGGAGATCGACAGGATCAGTACAGAAACCGTGAGCAGTATGATCGTCGTCGAGTACCCACGCCTCCCCCAAGGAGTGGGTCATACGCGCCTCGGCAACACGATGACAGGCGCCCTCACAGTGGTGGGCGAAGGATTCTAGTCGACCCCCGGGAGCCGGGCTTTGACGCGAGATCCACTCTCGTTCAAGGTCCGGTTGACAGGAACAGAGCACACAGAGATGGTCACGATAGAGATTACCCGACCGACAGTAGGGTGCATGTTTCAGGTCCCGAGTGTTTCAGCAGAGCCATCAGAGCAGCAGTGATTCCTCCCAACTTCAGGTTGGCAACTGGAGTCAGCAAGTTCACTGATGAGTCCAAGCCTGACACTTGGCTTGAGGACTACCAAGTGGCTGTGCAGATTGGTGGTGGCCATGATGAAGTGGCCATGAAGCACCTTCCTTTGATGT
The DNA here is from genome assembly GCF_018294505.1 of Triticum aestivum. Classification (NCBI taxonomy): domain Eukaryota; kingdom Viridiplantae; phylum Streptophyta; class Magnoliopsida; order Poales; family Poaceae; genus Triticum; species Triticum aestivum. Next base: position 171,360,232 of record NC_057802.1, on the reverse strand, counting down.
TAAAGGGCTCGGCCAGAGCGTGGTTGAATCAGTTAGCACCTGGCAGTATTTATAGCTGGGAAGAGCTTGCCCGAGTATTTGTCAGAACATTTGAAGGTACATGCAAACGGCTAGCAGGGCTAACAGAGCTACAGTCTTGTGTGCAGAAGTCGAATGAAACTTTGAGAGATTATATCCAGAGATGGTTCACGTTGCACCACACGGTGAAGAATGTGTCTGATCACCAAGCAGTTTGTGCCTTCAAGGAAGGCGTCAAGTATCGAGAATTGAATCTGAAGTTCGGTCGGACCGGAGATATGTCTCTGAGTCGAATGATGGAAATTGCCACCAAGTATGCTAATGGTGAAGAGGAGGATCGGCTCCAGAGTGGCAAGCACAAAAAATTCGCCCACGAAACCGGGGGAGGGAACTCCAGTCGGAAGTAGAAGCGTAAAGCCGATCTAGCTACTCTCGGAGAAGCCTTAGCCGTGACTCAAGGAAAGTTCAAGGGGAAGCCCAAAGGGACATGGAACCCCAAGAAAGTAAAAGATCAAGATGGAAATGATGTGTTGGATTTACCATACCACATTCACACCAAAAAAGATGAGGAGGGTAATCTCATTTATCCAAAACATACCACTCGACAATGTCGGCTCCTAATCCAGCAGTTCCGAGAGAAACAGCCCAAAGAAAAGGAGAAAGAATCGGACAAAGTTGAGGATAAGGAAGAGGACGATGATGGTTACCCCCACGTCAATTACACTCTGATGGTTTTTGCTGATGTTGAGAGCAAGAGTCGACTGAAAGTCATCAACAGAGAAGTGAACATGGTCGCTCCGGCGACGCCCAGTTATTTGAAGTGGTCCCAGACTGCCATTACATTCGACCAGTCTGATCACCCGACACACATAGCCACCCCTGGGAGGCAAGCGTTGGTGGTCGACCTAGTCGTCGAAGGCACTCGGTTGACTAAGGTTCTGATGGATGGTGGCAGTGGCCTGAATATACTGTATGCGAAGACCTTGAAAGGAATGGGCATTCTGATGTCCAGACTCAGTGAAAGCAATATGAGTTTCCATGGGGTTATTCCTGGCAAGAAGGCCGAGTCACTCGGCCAGATCGCCCTCGATGTGGTTTTCGGTGATTCCAAGAATTACCGCAAAGAAAAGTTGACGTTTGAAGTCGTCGATTTCCAGAGTGCTTATCATGCTATTCTGGGCAGGCCGGCTTATGCACGTTTCATGGCTCGACCATGTTACGTTTACCTCAAATTGAAGATGCCTGGTCCTAAAGGAGTGATCACTATCACTAGCAATTGGAAGAAGGCAGAAGAGTGCTTCCAGAAGGGCTCAAAGATCGCCGATGCGCAAATGGCAGTAGTGGAATTGCAGGAGTATCAAAAAAATGCAGATCCGAATGATTTGTTGCGAGCTAAGAAGCCTGCCACGGATTCAGCATTTCAGTTGTCTGGTGAAACGAAGCCGATTCATATTCACCCGACCGATCCCAATGCTGCTCCGACTCACATTTCGACAACACTCGACTCCAAATAGGAAGAAGCACTCATCCAGTTCCTCCGTGAGAACTGGGACATCTTTGCATGGAAACCTTCTGACATGCCGGGTGTTCCCAGGGGGCTGGCTGAGCACCGTTTGCGAGTCGACCCAAAAGTGAAACCAGTCAAAGAACATCTTCGACGGTCCGCCGTACAGAAGAGAAAAGCAATCGGTGATGAAGTGGCTCGGCTCCTAGCAGCTGAGTTTATCCGAGAGATTTACCACTCCGAGTGGCTAGCCAATGTTGTCATGGTCCCCAAGAAGGACGACTCACTTCGCATGTGCATCGACTTCAAGCATATCAATCGGGCCTGCCCGAAATATTACTTTCCTCTCCCCCGCATCGATCAAATAGTCGACTCGACTGCAGGGTGTGAGCGCTTGTCCTTTTTGAACGCTTATTCCGGGTATCATCAGATCCGACTGTATGGACCCGATGAGATAAAAACAGCTTTCATCACTCCATTTGGGTGCTTCTGTTATGTCACCATGCCATTCGGCCTAAAGAATGCCGGAGCCACATTCATGAGGATGATTCAGAAGTGTTTACTCACTCAAATCAGTCGAAATGTGGAAGCATACATGGATGACATTGTGGTCAAGTCATGTAAAGGTTCTGACCTGTTGGCTGACCTTGCTGAAACTTTTGCCAACCTCAGAAGGTATGATATCAAGCTTAATCCATCAAAGTGCACATTCGGAGTTCCGGGCGGAAAATTACTCGGCTTCCTCGTTTTCGAACGGGGGATCGGCGCTAACCCAGAGAAAGTTGGGGCCATTCTCCGAATGAAACGCCCTGTGCGTGTGCACGATGTCCAGAAGCTTACAGGTTGTTTGGCCGCCTTAAGTCGATTCATTTCTCGCCTCGGTGAAAAGGCATTGCCTCTTTACCGACTGATGAAGAAGTCTGATAAGTTCGAGTGGACTCCTGAAGCTGATGCAGCATTTGCAGAGCTCAAAGCCCTGCTTTCCACCCAGCCGGTGCTTGCTGCCCCAATCAGCAAAGAGCCTTTACTGCTTTATATTGCAGCCACTAGACAAGTCGTCAGTACGGTACTTACGGTCGAGAGGGAAGAAGAAGGAAAAGCCTGTAAAGTTCAGCGCCCAGTATACTATGTTTCTGAAGTTTTGACTCCATCAAAGCAAAGATATCCACATTATCAGAAGCTTGTTTATGGGATTTATATGACCACGAAGAAGGTTGCACATTATTTCTCTGACCACTCCATTACAGTCGTCAGCGACGCTCCATTATCAGAGATTCTGAACAACAGAGATGCAATCGGTCGAGTGGCAAAGTGGGCGATTGAACTCCTTCCCTTGGATATTAAGTTTGAGGCAAAGAAAGCTATCAAGTCCCAAGCAATAGCAGATTTCCTCGCCGAGTTGATCGAACAACAACTGCCGACTCAAGTCCACTCGGAACACTGGACCATGTTCTTCGATGGTTCCAAGATGCTGAATGGTTCCGGTGCTGGGGTGGTACTGGTATCCCCCCGAGGAGACAAGCTCAGATATGTTCTCCAGATTCACTTTGATTCCTCCAATAAAGAAGCGGAATATGAAGCACTCTTATATGGGTTACGTATGGCCATCTCGCTCGGCGTCCGTCACCTCATGGTCTACGGTGACTCGGATTTGGTAGTCAATCAAGTGATGAAGGAGTGGGATGTCAGAAGCCCAGCTATGACTGGGTACTGCAATGCGGTGAGGAAGTTGGAAAAGAAGTTTGAGGGGTTAGAGCTCCATCATATACCCCGACTGAAAAATCAAGCAGCCGATGATTTGGCAAAGATAGGCTCCAAGAGGGAAGCCATTCCCAGTAACGTGTTTTTGGAACACATTCATACACCTTCAGTTCAAGAAGATCCTTTCACTGAAGAGCCCCCGCAGCCTAAGAGTGCCACAGATCCGACTGAAGTCGAAGTCCCAGCCGTGGTCGACTTGATCATGGAGGTTTTGGTCATCACTCCCGACTGGACAGTGCCATACATTGCGTATATCCTTAGGAAGGAACTCCCAGAGGATGAAGAAGAGGCTCGACAGATCGTCCGTCGATCCAAAGCCTTTACTGTGATAAGAGGACAACTGTTCAGGGAAAGCGTAACCGGAGTCAGCCAGAAATGCATAACACCAGAAGAAGGTCGAGTGATCCTCAACGACATCCACTCGGGGACCTGTGGTCACCATGCGTCCTCTCAGACCATTGTGGCCAAAGCATACCGAGCTGGATTTTATTGGCCACGAGCAAATGAAATGGCGAAAGATATAGTCGACAAATGTGAAGGCTGCCAGTTTTACTCCAATATGTCCCACAAGCCTGTGTCAGCCCTGAAGACTATTCCACTCGTCTGGCCCTTTGCTGTTTGGGGATTGGATATGGTTGGACCCCTGAGGACTGGTAGGAGTGGCTTCACTCATGTGCTTGTAGCAGTCGACAAGTTTACCAAATGGATTGAAGCCAAGCCTATCAAGAATCTTGAAGCCAGTATTGCCGTCAGCTTCATCAGAGAATTGACATTCAGATATGGAGTTCCGCACAGCATCATCACTGACAACGGGTCGAACTTCGATTCTGATGAGTTTGGAGCCTTCTGTGCTTCCCAAGGCACACGAGTCGACTATGCTTCAGTCGCCCACCCCCAGTCGAATGGACAAGCAGAAAGAGCAAATGGCTTAATTCTCAAAGGATTGAAACCCCGACTGATGCGTGATCTCAAGCACGCAGCAGGCGCCTGGGTCGATGAACTTCCATCAGTTCTTTGGGGATTGAGGACAACTCCCAATCGGTCGACTGGCCGAACTCCATTCTTCTTGGTTTATGGAGCTGAAGTTGTTCTACCGAGTGACTTGCTTCACAATGCACCCCGAGTCGAGCTCTTCTCTGAAGATGAAGTAGAACAGGCCCGGCAGGACGCAGTCGATCTCCTAGAGGAGGAAAGAGAGATGGCCTTAATCCGGTCGACCATTTATCAGCAAGACTTGCGTCGATTCCACGCCAGAAACGTGAGGGGCCGAGCCTTTCAAGAGGGAGACTTGGTTCTTCGAGTGGATCAACAGAAACCACACAAGCTCGCCCCTGCTTGGGAAGGTCCCTTCATTGTCACCAGAGTTCTCCACAATGGAGCATACCATCTTTACAATGTTGAGCATCAGAAAGACGAGCCACGGGCTTGGAACGCGGAGCTGCTCCGCCCCTTTTATACTTAAGTACTCATTCGGATGAGATGTAATAAGAAATACCTTTGTAGTTTGTTTATCAAAGACAAGAGCTTTACAGTCTTCCTAAATGGTTGTTGTTGCTTTTGTTTGCGTCTGAAATCCCCTAGTGGTGACTTTGCCGCGAATCCGTTTCGCCTAAAGTTTGAAAAATCCTACCGAGTGATGAGCAAGCCTCTCACTCGGGGGCTTTGCCGCGAATCCGTTTCGCCTAAGTTTGAAAAATCCTACCAAGTGATGAGCAAGCCTCTCACTCGGGGGCTTAGCCACGAATCCGTTTCGCCTAAGTTTGAAAAATCCTACCGAGTGGTGAGCAACCCTCCCACTCGGGGGCTTAGCTGCAGTCTAGTACTCGCCTAAGTTTGTAAAATCCTACCGAGTGGTGAGCAACCCTCCCACTCGGGGGCTTAGCTGCAGTCCAGTGCTCGCCTAAGTTTGAAAAATCCTACCGAGTGGTGAGCAACCCTCCCACTCGGGGGCTTAGCTGCAGTCCAGTGCTCGCCTAAGTTTGAAAAATCCTACCGAGTGGTGAGCAACCCTCCCACTCGGGGGCTTAGCTGCAGTCCAGTGCTCGCCTAAGTTTGAAAAATCCTACCGAGTGGTGAGCAACCCTCCCACTCGGGGGCTTAGCTGCAGTCCAGTACTCGCCTAAGTTTGAAAAATCCTACCGAGTGGTGAGCAACCCTCCCACTCGGGGGCTTAGCTGCAGTCCAGTGCTCGCCTAAGTTTGAAAAATCCTACCGAGTGGTGAGCAACCCTCCCACTCGGGGGCTTAGCTGCAGTCCAGTGCTCGCCTAAGTTTGTAAAATCCTACCGAGTGGTGAGCGACCCTCCCACTTGGGGGCTTAGCTGCAGTCCAGTACTCGCCTAAGTTTGTAACCTACCGAGTGGTGAGCAACCCTCCCGCTCGGGGGCTTAGCTGCAGTCCAGTACTCGCCTAAGTTTGTACAATCCTACCGAGTGGTGAGCAACCCTCCCACTCGGGGGCTTAGCTGCAGTCCAGTACTCGCCTAAGTTTGTAAAATCCCACCGAGTGGTGAGCAACCCTCCCACTCGAGGGCTTAGCTGCAGTCCAGTACTCGCCTAAGTTTGTAAAATCCTACCGAGTGGTGAGCAACCCTCCCACTCGGGGGCTTAGCTGCAGTCAAGTACTCGCCTAAGTTTGTAAAATCCTACTGAGTGGTGAGCAACCCTCCCACTCGGGGGCTTAGCTGCAGTCCAATACTCGCCTAAGGTTGAAAAACCCTACCGAGTGGTGAGCAACCCTCCCACTCGGGGGCTTAGCTGCAGTCTAGTACTCGCTTAAGTTTGAAAAATCCTACCGAGTGGTGAGCAACCCTCCCACTCGGGGGCTTAGCTGCAGTCCAGTGCTCGCCTAAGTTTGAAAAATCCTATCGAGTGGTGAGCAACCCTCCCACTCGGGGGCTTAGCTGCAGTCTAGTACTCGCCTAAGTTCGAAGTCCATCCCCATCCGCAAGGACGACGAGGTGCAGGTCGACTGCAACTTTCTCCTTCGGAGCTGCGCCACAAGTACAACGTGCGCTCCACCCTTATCCGCAAGGACGACGAGGTGCGGGTCGACTGGAGCATCAACCTCAGAGCTGCATCTCAAGCACAAAGATTATTCCGTGTGAAGAACAAATTCCACTCGAAGACAAATACAAGCATATTCAGAGATAAATCAAGTTCAGATAAATCCTAAAGTTCAAGACCACGGATCAAAGTACTCGGGCATTCAGCCCGAAGGAGTTTAACGGTTACAGAATCACTCGGCATTCCGAGGCAAATTTAAGGCAGAGCATAAAAGTTTGTTCACTCCGCAGGAGGAGGGCTGGCAGGCTCGACGAATTCGTCCAGGTCGATCCCGTCAGCAATCCGAGTGGCGGCAGTAATGAAAGTCTCCATGAAGAACTGGAAGTCGTGCCTCTCGGTGTTAGCAACTTTAATCGCCGCCAGCTTCTCTTCCCGAGCTTCTCGACAGTGGACGCGAACCAGAGATAGAGCCACATCAGCGCCGCACCGTGCAGAAGACTTCTTCCATTCTTGAATTCGACTGGGAGCTTCATTGAGCCGAGCCATCATAGACTCGAGGTCATTCTGAAGTGTTGCCATGGGCCAGAGAGCTGTGTCAATCCGCGACATCGCGACTTTCAGTCGGGCGAGATAATCGACAACACCAGTGATGCGGGATTCCAGTTGGAGCACGTTCATGGCAGCTTCATCCTTCACTGGAGAGTTGATGGGGTCCAAGCTTGGTTCAATTCGCCCGATCTCTTCCTCGAAGTCCCGGCAAAACTCTGCATACTCAATTCAAGGGTAAGCCAATGATCATATGTCGAGTCAACAAGAACAAACTAGTCGGATCAAAGGAAACACCTTCAAGCATGACGAACAACTTCTTAGCAAGGCTTCCCAGATAATTCTCCAGATTGTTCCTCCTGCGGGCAATACCTTCCATCTTCTCGTTCATATTTTCCTTGTCCTTCTTCAGGCGAGTCGCTTCCTTATTGGCTTCGTCAAGGGCAGTTTTCAGCCTAGAGTTTTCTTCCTCCAATTTGCCGACTGAAGCCAACTTCTGTTCAGCGAGCGCAGTTTTCTCATCAGCTTTTTTCTGCGCGGCCGCCAGATCTTGATCCTTTTTTGCCAGAGCTTGGTTCAGTTTCTCTGAAAGAAATAATGTTGGATTCAGAAAAAGCAGAATGAAATCCGGTTCAGGGAAAACTCAGTCGACAGGTCTTCCTTACCAGCGGCGTCATCCTTGGCCTTCTGCAGTTCTGTCTTGGCCAGCTCCAGATCGAGGTTGAGCTGAATCTGCTGCTTCTCCAGGTCAGCAAAACGAGCTCCAAGATCACAAGATTTCTGCAACCAAAGAACAGATCAGTCGACTGGTGAAAAGATTGGTTATTTCGGAGAGGTAAAAGGGTAAAGCCAACAAATTCTAAGACTACTGCCGAATCAAACATCCAACAGTAGTCTCGGGGACTACACCCAGTGGGTGCACTTAGCGTGCCCCCACTGGTTTAGTTTACACTCGACAAGGCCTATCCAACACGAGTGCAAAAAAACAGAGTCTTCAGACCATAGTTGACTGCCAGCAGTCGACCACGGTCTCGAGGACTACACCTAGTGGGTGCACTCAGCGTGCCCCCACTGGTTCAAAGTTCCACTCGACATGGCCCGACCTGACCGAGTGAAGAAATTCAAATTCTGATGCTCAGACCATAGTCGACTACCCGCAGTCAATTATGGTCTCGGGGACTACACCCAGTGGGTGCACTCAGCGTGCCCCACTGGTCAAAACATTCAATCGACAACAACATTATCAGCTCAAAGTGCGAATCTGTTCAGTGACAAATCAAAACACCCAGTGGGTGTACAGATGCAAGGCGCAGACAGATGCAAAGATTCTTGGAAAGAAAGTTTTCAGGTACCATATCCTAACAGAACAAGCCAGAAGAGTCAGTCGACGATCTACTAACCTGGACGTTGCTCTGGAGAGCGGAGCTAGCATCATAAGCAGCTTGGCTGGCTTCCCGCACCATCTTCATCTTCTCCATCATAATGCCCGCCTGGCGTATAGCCTCTTTTGCAGCACCCACTTGGTCCTCTAGGACGTGATGTGTAGCAAAAAGTGAAGGTGGATCGGTGGGAGTCTGTGCAGCTGACGAGGAAGGCCGAGCACTCGACAGCGGTATGGCGAAGGAGACGGAAGTCCGATTGGCATCACCGGCGTCCTGAATTACCGGTTCCGCCACCGGTGTCGATTGAAGCGTCTTGCCAGCGGATGTTTTCCTGTTTCTTCTCCCCAAGGGCCTCTGTGGCTTGTCCTCGTCGTCATCGGGGAGGTCAATGCCATTGAGGGCTGTAAAAAGATCAGTCGCCAAAGTTTCATCACCCGATTGGATATATCGCAATTCAATCGAAAAATCGAAGACAAAATCACGAGGATTGTACCCGGATTGGAGGTCACCGCATCTTCCATTTCCTCATCCTCGTTCTTATAAGCAGAGGTCCCGGAGGTAGCGGCACTGCCAGTTTCAAGATTCATTCGGTCAAACCAAGGGAAAAATAAACAGCACATAACATCGAGTAAAAGCGAAAGAAGAACACTCACGCAGAAGCAACAGGAACGTCAATTTTGATTCTCGGCAGCGCCTTCCAAGTCTTCTGCACTACAACCTTGGACTGCTTTGGAGCTTTTTCAGTTGGTGCCGGAGAGGACTTCCGAGGACGCTTTGACGACTGCCCGGTCTGAACGGTCGCCTTGTCACGGGCGCTCGCCGGGTCGTGAGTAAGTTTGGATTGCCTTTCCCTGCGGGGAGGAGAGCGACGAATACATTTCAGTAAGGGCCTAGAAGAAAACAAGCAAGACAAAGTCAGTCGGTGAAGCATAAACAGTTGCATGTTAAATCAAGATGACACTCGGTAATTCAGAATCGGACCTTGTCTGGTTCGTAGGATTGGTCAAGTGGAGGGATTCTCCTGGCTCCTCTGGGGTTATCCTTGTTGCCAGTGATACTCCTCAACCACTTCTCCACCGTATCCTCGTCGACTTCTTCTGGGTGCACCCGAGTGGAATCTTCAATGCCCGAATACATCCACATCGGATGGTCGCGGGCTTGAAGTGGCTGAATGCGTCGTCTGAGGAAGACTTCCAGCAGATCCATTCCAGTTACACCCTCACGGATGAGATAGACCACTCGCTCAACCAGCACTTTCACCTCCGCTTTCTCCCCTGAAGTCACTTTCAAAGCGGAGGGCTTCTCTGCGCGAGCCATAGAAAAAGGAGGAAGTCCAGTCGACTGACCTGGAGTCGGCTGGTCTTTGCAGTAAAACCAGGTCGACTGCCACCCTCGTACTGAATCCCAAGACCCCCACACATCTGGATCACTTGAGTCCTCTCGTCACTCGGGTTGGCCTTTTTGACCGACTGGGAGCGACACGTGAAAATGTGCTTGAAGAGACCCCAGTGTGGTCGACAACCCAAAAAGTTTTCGCACAGAGACACGAAAGCAGCAAGATATATGATGGTGTTGGGGGAAAAGTGATGAAGTTGTGCCCCAAAGAAATTCAAGAAAGCCCGGAAAAAAGGATGCGGAGGCAGAGAAAATCCACGGTCGACGTGAGTAGCAAGGAGAACGCACTCACCCTCCCGCGGTCGAGGTTCGGTCTCATCCTCCGGGAGCCGCGCCGATCCGTGAGGAATCAGCCCCTCCTCCGCCAGATCGTCGAGGTCATCCTGACTGATCGTCGACCGGATCCAGTCGCCCTGGATCCAGCCACGCGGCAAACCGGACCGCGACGAGGATTCTCCCCGGCTGGACTTTTTCCCCTTCGCCTTCGCCGTCGCCTCAGAGCCACCGTCTATTCTTTCCCCATCGCCGCGGACGGAGCTCGAGCGGAGCGGCGGCGCTGGAGGAGGAGCAGGCGCAGTGGGGAAACTGGGAAGAGAGAAGAAGAATGAGGACGCACTGTTCAAAAACCCCGGTCCGACGCCTTATATGGGGTTGCTTCCGAGTGACTGACCTGTAGGCCCGGCAATCTTATCAAATCCCGCAACAGTCGCGCGCGTGATACGTGGCAAAAAAGGCGGCGTGGGAATCGAGGCGGCCTTGCCTTATCCAGCCCGATTACTGCGGCCTCCTCCGCCCCACGCGCTTCCCGAAATTTGAATCCCACGAGATCCGCGGGTAGCAGAACAACTTGTCAGAAGGAAGATCTCCACCACATTAGCACTCGGACCTCTTCCAGCAAAAGTTCACTCGACAAAACTAGGAATGGATCAAGGCGACTGAAAAAGAAGTTGGTGTCACCACCTCGGTTCGTTGATCCAAAACAAGACACATCCGAAGCGCGAAAAATGAGTCGGAAGTATTTTCAACTCCTTCTCCACTCAAACCCTGATCCATTCGGGGGCTAATGATGAGGACATGTACCTAGGGTAGGGTCACAGGCCTGACCTAAATACCTCCCCCAAGGACATCACTCTAAAGCCAGAAGCATTCGAGGGGTACCATCACCCACTCGACCAGAAACATTTCCACTCGGAGGAATCAAGATCACTCGACCGTAACAAGAAACACTCGACGGACAGAAGACCTAAAGTCACTCTACACAGCAACGGTCGAGCATTAACTCCTAGACTTAATAGCCATTTATAACACTTTATTACGGACGTTACCAATAACGCCCCTCTCTTGATGTACCTTAAATCCCTTGTAACGTGGGCTGGCCGGGGTGCTGGCGCACTCTATATAAGCCACCCCCCTCCACATGCACAAGGGTTCGCACCCCTTGTAACACACACGCATATAATCCAGTCGACCGCCTCCGGGCTCCGAGACGTAGGGCTGTTACTTCCTTCGAGAAGGGCCTGAACTCGTAAAACTCGTGCGTACAGCTTCTCCATAGCTAGGATCTTGCCTCTACATCCCTACCCCCCATTCTACTGTCAGACTTAGAACCACGACAGCCGGCGCGCGAGCGACGGCTATGGTTGGCCGTCGCATGGCGCGAGGCCGCCAGGTCGGGGCGATGCAGGTGTCCCGGTGGGAGCAGGGCGGTGACGGCCGGCGACGGGCGACGGGCGAACCGACGCGCGGACGGCAGCTGGCCCTGACGGGCCGCCTCGGCGTGCGTGACCGCTGGGTCGGAGGAGAGGCCGGCTGGTCGCGCCGGGGTCAGAGTAGAGGCGCTCGGGATCGACGACGGCGGTGGGCGACGCAAACCGATCAAGAATAGATCGGAAAACCAAAAAGAATCCGCGCGATCAAGATGACCGGCGGGAGAGAGAAAAATCCCGGAGCAAGGCTCGGGGAAAAGACTCTCTAGGGCAGCCGGTCAACACGACCGGCGGACGAACCCTAGGTACGGGCGGCGCGGCCCCCTGCGGCGGTCATGGAGGCCGACCGCCCCGGGGGCGGCGTGCGGGTGCGGAAGCAGCGGCAGCTAGGGTTTAGGATCGACTTGCGATAGATACCATGTTAGAAGGAAGAGAGGGATTGGTGGAACAGTTGTTGTATTGCTTGAGCCTCGTGGACATATATATAGGAGTACATGGTCAACTTGAAGTACAAGACAAGCCGGAACATATCCTAATCTATCTCATATTTCCTAACTAAACATAATACTCAACAACACTCATAGAAGAGGAGACGCGGAGAGCTTCACATTCTCCACCGATACTGTGGTGGTCTACCGGCCGACGACCGAGCAGAAAAGGAAGATTCACATCCTGGCGCGCGAGGCGGTGGAGTTTCGACCTGCCGTTGGGGAGGCCGTTCGTGCTCTCAGTCCGGACTCTATCATCTTTTGGACGAAAACGCCCTATACAACATACTCCCTTTATAAACTAATATAAGAGCGTTTAGATTACTAAAGTCGGAGGAAGTACATAACTTTTGTTGCCAGTCAATGATATCTGGAGCTTCCCCGCGAACAAAAAAAAGAGATATCTGAAGCAAACTATACACTGATCGTGCCCGTCGTATACTTAATCGTGCGGTGGCCGATACCCGCAAGTTGCGCCCATGTCGCCATCAGAAATTACGTTCCTGTTAGACTTTGCATTGGATTAGACTTGTAGCTTCTGCATATACCTTATTTGTACATTGTACACTATATCAGCTAAAACTCTAAGCTCCGTCGACGAGAGCTCTCCTGGTGAATCATGGGGTGTGGAGAGTGCGTGGGCCGGCGGTGACAGCAGGTTAGACATTTTGGGCGAGCAGTTGGGTTCCTTGCGTGTCCATTTTCCTTTCGTACGCTGTCCTCAGTGTGGTGTGGAGGATAGCTGATGGCAAGGATTAATTAGATTAGTTGTGCGTTGCGTGCCTTGGTGAGCCGTTGAGACTGCTCTGTTGTGGGAGAGTTCGACTGTAGCGGCATGTCCCGGCGGCGGGTGAAATTAAAAGTACTCTCTCTCTCTCTCTCGAACACGACGGTGTTGCCTATCCTCGATGCTATCTGCGAGGAAGGCCACCACAGTGAGATTGGGCGGCTGCAGCACCAACTTGTAACAACACAACTCTCCTGTGACCAGTGCTGCAGCGCCTGGGTGGAGATCTTTTCCTGGGCGCCATGTCGTGCAGACTGGCGGCGATGGGTGGGTGGCACATCCCACTGCCTCTCTACCCCCCCACCCCCTCTTCTTCGCCCAGAAATTTCTGCAACATCTGTGTTGCATTTTTTCCTTTTTCTTTTTGCAACAGGACTGTTGTTACATGAATACAAAAGAGGTCGACCACATATAAATATCAGGTAACATTTTGAACTAGCTCACAAAGTTTTAATTAGGAAAACGCTAATGCTCTGCCGGCTGATGGTGCGGAGAGTTCCGCCACCCGCGCGACCGTTGGATCGTCCTTGATCCACACGTCCTTAAGCACACTCACACACGTTTACCTTATCTTGCAACAACAACGGTGTTGCAAACCACGTCGGTGAACGACGATGCCAACTTAGACAAGTTTTTGCAACATCACCTCTGTTGCAAAAAATATCAGCAACAAAACCTTTGTTGCAAGAAATATCTGTGACAAGAATTTTGTTGCGAAAAAAATCCGCAACACAATCTATGTTGCAGAAAAAGTCCCACAACACAATTTATGTTGAGAAAATAATATGCAACGCAATTTCTGTTGTAAATGTTTCTGCAACAAGACCTCTGTTGCGACGCGGAGGAATACGTTCAACCGCTAGATTGTGTCGCATCTAACGACCCGCGAAGCGGCCGATCTTTTAAAATGATCCGCCGGCCGACGCGTAGCGGTCCCCTTTTAATTAATTTTGAATAGTTTACATTATTATTTAATTTAAATTGGCTCAATTAAAAGCTTATGGGTCAATTATAAATAGCTTAGGGGCATTTAATTAATTGAAAAAATGTTGGTTCTTACATGACAATTAGTTAGTGAATATTTGCAACCCAACCTACATTTTTATTTCCTTTTGAAAATTGTCATTATTCAACTTGCTTTTGAATTTGAATTTTAATTGATTTTTCAACTAAGAGGCAATTAAGCTTAACAAAAAGTGGTGACATGGCATCATTAGTCAGAGATCACTGTAGGTTAATTATAAAGGTGTCACTATAGGCATCATGTCCTAAACAAGTAGATCGAAATGATTCCGTATCTACTACTATTACTCCACACATCGACCGCTATCCAACATGCATCTAGTGTATTAAGTTCAAGGGAAAACGGAGTAACGTCTTAAGCAAGATGACATGATGTAGACAAGATAAACTCACGTATAAAATAAATCCCATCTTTTTACCCTTAATAGCAACGATACATACGTGTCATGTCCCTTTCTGTCATTGGGATTGAGCACCGTAAGATCAAACCCATTACAAAGCACCCCTTCCCATGGCAAGATAAATCAATCTAGTTGGCCAAACCAAATCAATAAATCAGAGAAGAAATACGAAGCTATAGCAATCATGCATAAAAGAGTTCAGAAAAAAACAAATAATATTCATGGATAGATTTGATCAAAAACTCACAATTCATTGGATCCCAACAAACGCACCGCAAAAAGTCTTTACATCGAATAGATCTCCAAGAACATCGAGGAGAACATTGTATTGAAGGTCAAATAGAGAGAATAAGCCATAACGCTACAAACTATGGACCCATAGGTCCGTGGTAAACTACTCACGCATCATCGGAGGGGCAGTAAGGATGATGTAGAGCCCCTCCATGATTGAACCCCCCTCCGGCAGAGTGCCGGAAAAGGCCTCCAGATGGTATCTCATGGTTCTGGAACTTGCAGCAAGGGAAAAAGTATTTCGTGGACTTCTCCATTGGTTTCACGATTTTAAAGAATGTATAGAGGCAGATTAGGTCAAACGAAGCCTCGTGGGCCCCACAAGCCTGGGCGCGCCCTAGTGCCTCGTGGGCCCACGCTTCATCATCTCGTCTTCTCCCGAAGCTTCTAGTGTCTCTTTTGTCCAGAAAAAATCTCCGAAAAGTTTCGTGGCATTTCGATTTCGTTTGGTACTGATATTCTGCGAAACCAAAAACAAGTAAAAAACATCAACTGGGCACAAAGTTAATAGGTTAGTTCCAAAAAATGATACATAATTGCATGAAAGTGTATATAAAACATCCAAGATTGATAATATAATAGCATGAAACAATAAAAAATTATAGATACGTTGGAGACGTATCAAGACGACACATGAGGGGCTAGGCCAACGGGGCATCCTAACAGCCTACACGACAATAAGAAATAAGCCCAGGCAGGGGAACCGAACATCCGTGTGGGTAGAGAGCCCAAGCAGGCGCCTTTGGAACACGTGAGGTGGCACGCGCGGTGCGAGGCCAACGCCATGAGCTGTCTGGCACGCGCATGCACAACCAAGTAGGCTCCACACATGACACTCGCAAAAATGAAGTAGGCTGACAGAAGGCTAACGACACCGGCTTGCCGACTCGCCTCACGCAGCACTTGAAGGTGCAACGCAAAATGCCACAAAGAGGTGGCCCCGCGAACACTCGCGGCCTATGCGGCATGGACCCCCCGAGGAAAATCGGTTGGGTGAGCAGCGCTCGTGAAGATCAGACGATCAGACGCGCGCGAGGGAGACAACAGCGTGAAGCGCACATGAAACAGACAACACGGAGAGCACTTACAGGCAAATGCTATACAACATCCTTTCCAGGAGTAATACCATCCCCCCTTCAAACTTTTTTTAAAAGGGCAAAAGACTTGCCGCACTCATTAATTAAGAGAGAGTTTAGAAACAAGTTTGGCCGCCCTAGGGCAAGCAGCCGGTAATACAAAAGCCTACTCTCCAGACATAAGGTTACACAAATGAGTTGTGCCCGCAAGCCCCTAATTCCTCGCCTCGCACCGGATTTTGGCCATGATAACTGTCGCATAAGATTACACAAACAAGTTTGTGTCTTGGGAGCTATGGAACGAGCGCAACGCAAGGATCTTCAACAACAAAATTTCCCCCTTCAAACTTGGGATTGTTTGTTGACAGTCGCTCACGACAAAAATCTGCTGAGGAGGGATATCCTTTACAAGGCATAGGGCTTCATTGCAAGCGAGAACTTCTAGCATCTCGAGGTCAGTTCTTCCCTAAAAAAAATTGTGGAAGCTCCCAGGTAATGGCCATGATTGTCCCCTGTCACTAACAACTATAGACCCCTCCCCCCCCTCCCCCCTCCCATATTTTGATTCTTTATCACTGTCGCGTCGACCTCAAATTTAATCACTCTAGGGGAAGTGCAATCCAGTTTGCCCACCCCGCCACAAGTATGATATTCTCTCTCTTATGCTTCACCAAGTCTAAGTCACTGATATAGCTCTGAAAGAAGAAATGAACCAAGAGTCATGACTAGGAATTTTATTCATGTATTACTTGACGTCGGCCGTTTCAAACACTTCCTTCGTTTTTATTTACTCCGCATATTAGAGTTGATTGAAGTCAAACTTTATAAAGTTTGACCAAATTTATAGAAAAGAATATAAATATTTAGCATAACAAATTTATATGATGTGGAAGTACATTCAACCTAATGGTATTGATTTGTTATTGTATATGTTAATATTTTTGTTTATAAACTTTGTCAAAGTTTGTAAAGCTTGACTTTGACCAAAACTAATATGCGGAGTAAATAAAAATGAAGGGAGTAGCCCACAATGTGAGGAAGCATTTGACTTGTTCGTCATGGGGAGGATATCTGGTGCTACGGGAGCACCTAAGATTAGGTGCTCCAGGAGCTTTTCAACCGTTAGATTTGAGATCCGAAGGCCGAGGAGAGAGCTCACGCTTTTATTCAGAAAACACCTCCAAAATTTTGATATTGCAAATCGGGTCCAGCGCATATGTAGATGATCATTGGATTTCAGATCCAATGGCCGAGAAGCTCTTGGAGCACCTAAACTTAGGTGCTTCCGTAGCACCTTATATTTTCCCGTTCGTCATGTCTCAATGTCTTAATCATGGTGGAGATGAAGTCGCTTGAAGACTCCTATATATGCTCCATCAAACTCTCATCCGCTAACGCCCACAGACATCACACCACGTTCCACTCAATGAGTGAATGCCTCCAAGAGTCCCTCCACACATCGAACATTTGTCATCCAACGTCATATTGTAGTGGTGTCGTACGTCCACCATGGGCAACGGACATTTTGCTAATCACCAGAGATGACTGAAGTAACAAACGAGCGAGTCTATGTCTCGCTTTATACGGGACAGAAGACCGCGTCACCTGCAGGAGACGGTAGTGGGCTGCCCAGTAACCGAGGTCTCCTCGCATTTTTTTTCTTCTGTTTATATTTAAAAAGGACCCTGATAAGTGTCACGCGTGTGGCATGAACACATGGCAACTCCGAACGTTTTAAAGGTAAATTTAGTGATGCGAGGATGGCAACTTCTTTTTCGAATAGCAAGTTTCGTTCTTTTTGTTTGTTTTTTTTTGAATGGCAACTTTGATTATAAAAAACGTCAGGACCGGATTGCTTCGTGCCACATGTATGACACTTATCATTTGGGTAAAAATACTAAATACATATACTATGAGAAAATAAATTAGTTATTTTTTAAAGTGTTCGGCTCACATTTCAAAATGTAAATGTGGTGTAAAAAATGTTTGCTCAGATTTTTGAAAATGGTACTTCCTCTGATTGGATCAGAGGGACTAGTACAATTGGAAAATCTATGTTAAATTAAAACAATGTTCACGTGCTTCAGAAAATATACTGGCATTTCTTTTAAATGTTACTTAATGTTGAATCGTGTAACTGAAAAAATGGTATGTATCATTCAACAAAATGTACATACGTTTGAAATAAAATTTCGGTCATTTAAAAAAATATCCAATATATCGCAGTTTAAAAAACCCGGATCATACATGTTTCAACGTGTATATGAAAAATGTTTAACATGTTTTCAAGAAAATGTTCAAAACAAATATTTGAAAAAAATTAATCATGTGTTTAAAAATAATAAATGTATGTATTATTTTTAGATGTATATAGAAAATATACAATGTGTATGAAAAAAAAAGTGGACATCAAAATCAATGTTTCAAAAAAAAAGTGTTAATCATGTATTTGGAAAAATGTTAAACGTGTATAAAAATTGTTACTGGTGTAGAAGAAAAACATACAATCTGTAAGAAAGAAATAGACATGCGTTGAGAAAGTAAAAAATACATAAAAAGGAAAAAAAGAAAAATCAAAGAAAGCCAACAAAACAGAAGAAAACATGGCAAAACAGTAAAAAAAACAATTGAAAAAACTCGCGTGCAGCTACATCATTGATCCGGCCGAAATCCGGTTGCGTCGTAGGCGAGCCGTAATAGAAATTAGAATGGGCGACATATAGCTCCTGCAGGTAACAAACCATGAAGTTTTTTCGCAGCCCATTTCGTGTTCAGAAGTTGTATCGCAGTCCATGTTTGCTGGCAGCAAGAGCGCTTGTTGTAAAAGTATTTTCTTTTTTGCGGGACGCTTGTTGTAAAAGTTGGCCCGATCAGATCCGTTGAAAAGGGCCCGACCCGTAAAATTTTTAGAGGAGGCCCGTAAACCGCCTCCATTTGCTCCATATATGCGGGCGCCAGCGTAGTTTAGGGTTCCCGTCCCCCAAATCCCCCTCCCTCCTCCGCTGCATAGCTCCTCCCTCCGGCGTCAAATCCCTTCTCTTTCGGCCACTTTTTCCTTCGCATTTCTTGCCGGATCTTGCCGGAGATGTCACCCATGGGTTCCAGGCGTGGAGGTGGCAGGGGTTCTGCCGCGGCGGGTTCGGGTGCCGCGGGTAGTTCGGCGGCCGTGGTGGATTCGCCGGCTGCAAGCGACGCAACGACGACGAGGCCGACAGCTCCTCCCTATGCCCTACCGTGTCAGGCAGGTAGAGGGAGGCGGCGCGCACCCGCAACGCGAAGTCCCGAAGCGCCGGCTCGCAGGCATGGGCGAGTTTCCGGCGTCTCGGGAGGCTCTTCGACCGGTCCCTCTAGCGGCTCCGGGTGGTCGCGACCGCATGGTTGCGGGCGAGGGGGGCCGCCATAGCCGGCGATGCAGCTGCGGCTGCGCGCCTGCTGGAGCTCCGGGAGGAGTACCAACTCCACCAGACGCTCTTCAGCTCCCTGAGCTACCACACCCTTCACGGCAACGAGCCGCCGCCACACGAGGACGGCTCTGACGACTCCGGCGACAAGTAGATCTATGATATGCGTGTTTAATTTCGGTAGTTTTAATTTTGGTTTGTACTAAAAGTCCCTTATGCTATGTGTGTGATGAACTTCCCTATGCTATGCTATGCTTGTGATGAACTCAGGCAAGATGTTTTAGCGTGAACTAGTATGTTTAATTTGTAGAGTGCCCCTCTCCCGATCCTGCCCTAGCGCCGCCTCCTCGGGAGGCGGCCAGGCCGGCGAGCGCTCCTCCCCCCTTCAGCCTCCCTCCTCCTCCTTTCCCCACTCGCCGCCGTCGGCGGGCACCCCCGGCTCTGGCCCGCGTGGTGTTGGCGGCGGCGGGACCTCCTGTACCCCTGCACGAGACTTCCCTTTCCGTGGTAGGGGGCGGCGGCGGTGATGCTCGGCTACGCAGCGGCCCGGCGACCAGGCGGCGGTGGCCGGCGGCAGGCGAGGTGGCGGCGCTGCTCCTTGGCGGCGGGGCGGCTTGGTGGCGCGGGGTGGCCGATGGTGTGCCCCCGGCCCACATCTAGGCCCTGCGAGCTCCGGAGTGCTCGGGGGGAAGGTTGGGATCGGGAGAAATCCTTGTCGGCCTGGCCGACAACGACGCGGTGGCGCTTGAGGGTGCCATCAGACCTTCTTGGAGGGTGTCGGGGGCTACCCTTCCTCTCTCCTCGCCGCGTACCGGGGGAAACCCTCGGCAGCAGCGTCGTTATCGCCGCGTCCCTTCTTGAAGGTGTTGTTTGGTACCGGCGCTTCGGGGCCTAGGAGCTTGGTGTGAGATCTCCGGTGGTTGCAGCGGTCGCGAGGCTTCTTTGTTTGTATTGATCGCCGTTGTCGGCATCTGTTCATTTTGTATTTCCTCTTTCGTTTTTTTGCGTACCTGTGTTGTGTCCATCCCAGCACCTATCGTTGATTGTATCGGTGATGGTTGCTTTGTAATACAGAGCGGGGAACCCTTTTTCATCGTTTAAATTTGCAGGATCTACTCTGGTTGCACGCCCGACATCCTGCAAAAAACGTCTCCCGTAAACATTTTTTCAGGGCGGTGAGTTGCGGGATCTGCCAGAGACGCTCTTATGCAAGGGGAACGACATGCAAATCCTTCATTGTTCTCAAAAGAAAAAAAACATGCATATCCTTCACCACTTGCCAACAGTAAGTTGACTTGATGGCCTTCTTTTTGAGCTGAGAAACGCGAAGCTGGGATCTTTTCATTATACGAAGAAAAGAAATATGGGTGTGTGTTTTTATATTGGCACTCCATGTTTCATGGCTAAATCAAACACCAATTCCCTGAAGTAATGAAGTTCCTTGCTGGCAAGTTCAAAAAGGAAAAGAAAACAAGTTCCGTGGTGGCGAGGCAGCACCATAGAGCCGCACACTTGCAAATCCAAGGCTCTCGGTGGAATAACATGTTAATTCTGTCTGCCCCAAAATGCCCTCAGTCCTCGGCCTTTTTCCCCTGGTGACATGCGGCCGATTATCCATTCGTCGACACTTGCAGCGGCAGCACTCAGCAGGAATATAGTATACTTTTGGTAGTTGAGAGCAGCGTCTCTACTCTCTAGCGTTGAACGGTCCAAGTGACTCTACAAGCGAGAAGGAAAAGGTTGTGTTCTTTCCGAGAGAGTGCATGAATAAACCCGGGTACATATGAACCCATTTTATAAAACACACTTTGCAATGTTAAAAAATTCTGAAAAAAGATGCATGCGGGCATCTCCTTATTCTATGTGTGTGCAGAAAGTTTCACAAAAAACAACTTTTTTGTAGCCTGTGAAAAAAGATAAAATTTTGTGCCGTGAAACGCTATTTAGAAGCAGTAAAATTTGTCTTTTTACTGAGACAAAACAAAAATACTTTTTTACACAAAACTTTGTGCCGTGAATATACCTTTGCCAACATGTATGCATAATTTGTTTTTAGAATTTTTGGACATTACAAAACACGTAAAAAGTACATTTTTAGAAAGCGGGTGCAGATGCCCCGTGTGCAGATCGTCCACTCTCCGTTCTTTTCTCTCTTTCACCCTGATCCACGGAAACCCGCGTGGTGCAAGAAAGCACCTCCGGGTCGGGTCCTACACAAAAGTGACCCGATTCCATGTGAAAATGGCACTTGTGCTTGCAACGAACATATGGTCTGGATTGTCTTTGTGTGCCATGTCAGTCACGTGGCTCGTGGGGGCTGCCGGTCAAGGTGGGTCCTGGCCCCTGCGCTAATGGATTTTGATACGTCGAAATCAGTTGGGGTTTAATTATGTGGCTCGGATCAGAGCTTCCACCAAAGCCAGCCTTTTTATGCGGTGTACAGAACTAGTCAGTGCTTAATCTACCATGCAGCCATAGGGCGTATGTGGTTGGTACCTCGTAAAATTGATTTACTAAACGAAATGAACCAAAGTTTAGCTTATTACGTTTGTTCTGGCGGTTCACACCATTGGCAACAATTTCGGGGAAAACAGAATACATCATGACTAAGCTAGGGGAGCACAAAAATAATTTGACAAGTTTCACTAAACAAAAAGTGAGTAATCAACAAACCCTTGAGAAAAATGTTACCTACAGCTCAACGCCGCCGTCGGAGCCGATTTATGGAAAAACAAAAACATTTCCAACCGATACCTAAAAGAATAAAGAAGTATATAGCTAACCAAATTAGAGGAGTATTCTTTTAGCCTAGCCGCGTGAAGTACAAACAATTGGACAATATATCATCAACCATTCAAATATTTGAAGATAAACATAAATAAATAAAAATGGTTAACAAGCTAAAGTTTCACGGATCGAGATATTTAAATTAAAACATGGGTAGTTCATGCAAAAGGCATCACATCATCGATCAAGTTTGATGCAAACCCATCACAACATAACATGTTTTATGTTGCGGATCGAGGTCAACCAATGGCATGCACGAACTCAAACACTATCATTGTCGTGGTGGGCGCACGGCAGATGCCAAGGGATGGCTAAAGAGAGGAGGAGGCTCGAGGGCGCTGGTGGACTCCAGAGGCGAGGTTGGCATGAGCGAGCGCGGGACGCCGGACATACCCAGGTTCGGGGCTCTCCCGAGAGATAATACCCCTAGTCCTGCCGAGTGTAGTTGGATGATCGATAGTACAATGTTGCTCCTGAAGCTGTATGGAGGAGGAAGGAAGCTGGCCAAGGCTTGGGCTGCTCCTTCTCTCCGGTGTTGCTGTTTTGTGGCTAGTCCTCTCGCTCGCTCCTCCGAATGATCGTGGGCTCCCGGGGGTTTTATAGTCCAACCCCCCGGGGTACAATGGTAATGTTACAAGTTGGTGGGTCCGTATTGTCGGTGTCCGGGGACCCGGGCTGGGTCCCGCTCAGGGCTTGTGGTTCGTCGGGTTCCCCTAGGTGCGGGCCCCGCATGCCTAGGGGGACCGTGCGCCGTCTTGTCGATCGTCAGGGCGTGGCCGAGTCGAGTCGCGTACAGTGCTCTCCGTCAGGTTGCCGCTTGCTGTCGTCAGCCGTGAGGGCGGGGGCACTGTAGCCACGCCGGCCCTGGTCAGCGGGTAGGTGAGGGGCACTGTTGCCACGTTCCTGCTGACCAGAGGCATGGGCGGGGCACTGTTGCCTCGGTCATCGTTGATTGAAGTCTCGTCCCCATCATATGGCCTGGATGGGACGGGAGTTGACCCGCGGCTGGATTGCGTAGCACGCCATGGGTGGCGCTGGCTTGGTGAGGAGGCTTTGGCCGTGCCGGGTTCGGCTGTCTTGCGCTAGTTGTTGAGGCCGAGTCGACGTGTCTTGCCGGGTCGGCTAGTCTGGCCGGCTTGCGGGGCTTGGCCGGGTCGAGCGACCCGGCCAAGCGCGTGCCGGTATTGAGGGGCGGTGCCAGCCCCATTGTTTTTTTGAAGAGGATCCGGGTTCCGTTGCTTGCCCGGGGTTCACCCCCCCCGACAGTAGTCCCCGAAGCTGTGAAGGTCCGCCGTCTTCGGATGAGTGGGCCTTCGCAGTTTCCCCCTTAAGCAAGGTGGATTCTGCGAGCGCCGGGTCCGGCAACACCCACTGTGTGCCGGTTTTCTCGGAAACCGGATCGTGGCATCCCGGCCGTGGCGGGGACCGAGAAGTCCGCCGAATCTTGGGGCAACCCCTCGGGCTTTGCGCGGGCGCCGCGTGGTGCCCGGAAGTCGGAGGGGCCTGACAGGCCACGCGCGTGACGGGACCGGGCGACGGGCTGGGGCCCACTGCCGCGCGCCCTTGGCCCAAGCGCGCGGATTTATTGCGGCGTCCGGGGGCCGGTTGCTCTTCCCCGGGCAGTTACTGCGTGTGTACGTGCGCACTTATTGCGGGGTAGTGGAACGGGCGCGTGTAGACGATCCCACTTCCCCACGTTCAAACCGAGGGTTATAAATCGGGGGGGGGGGCAGGGGGGCGGCGGACATTATTCTCGCTCGCGCCCTCCTGTCCCTTTGCTCTCGCTCCGCTCTTTGGAATTGACGCACTGTGGCGCCCGCTGCTCCGAGCAGAACTCCTTCGCCGTCCATCTTCCTTCTTCTTCTTTTGATCATGTCGCTGCCATCGGGCTCCTGGATGGGTTCGAATTGAAGGAAATATGCCCTAGAGGCAATAATAAAGTTATTATTTATTTCCTTATATCATGATAAATTTTTATTATTCATGCTAGAATTGTATTAACCGGAAACATAATACTTGTGTGAATACATAGACAAACAGAGTGTCACTAGTATGCCTCTACTTGACTAGCTCGTTGATCAAAGATGGTTATGTTTCCTAGCCATTGACATGAGTTGTCATTTGATTAACGGGATCACATTATTAGGAGAATGATGTGATTGACTTGACCCATTCCGTTAGCTTAGCACTCGATCGTTTAGTATGCTGATATTGCTTTCTTCATGACTTATACATGTTCCTATGACTATGAGATTATGCAACTCCCGTTTACCGGAGGAACACTTTGTGTGCTACCAAACGTCACAACGTAACTGGGTGATTATAAAGGTGCTCTATAGGTGTCTCCGAAGGTACTTGTTGGGTTGGCGTATTTCGAGATTAGGATTTGTCACTCCGATTGTCGGAGAGGTATCTCTGGGCCCTCTCGGTAATACACATCACTTAAGCATTGCAACTAATGAGTTTGTTGCGAGATGATGTATTACAGAACGAGTAAAGAGACTTGCCGGTAACGAGATTGAATTAGGTATTGAGATATCGACGATCGAATCTTGGGCAAGTAACATACTGATGACAAAGGGAACAACGTATGTTGTTATGCGGTCTGACCGATAAAGATCTTCGTAGAATATGTGGGAGCCAATATGAGCATCCAGGTTCCGCTATTGGTTATTGACCGGAGACGTGTCTCGGTCATGTCTACATAGTTCTCGAACCCGTAGGGTCCGCACGCTTAACGTTTCGATGACAGTTATATTATGAGTTTATATGTTTTGATGTACCGAAGGTTGTTCGGAGTCCCGGATGTGATCACGGACATGACGAGGAGTCTTGAAATGGTCAAGACATAAAGATTGATATATTGGAAGCCTATGTTTGGATATCGGAAGTGTTCCGGGTGAAATCGGGATTTTACCGGAGTACCGGGAGGTTACCGGAACCCCCCGGTAACATAATGGGCCTTAGTGGGCCTAGGTGGAAGAGAGGAGAGGCGGCTAGGGCTGGGCCGCGCGCCCCTCCTCCTAGTCCAAATAGGACAAGGAGAAGGGGGCGGCGCCCCCCTTCCTTCTTCTCCCTCTCCTCTTTCCCCCCTCCCAAGTCCTAATCCAACTAGGAAAAGGGGGGGAGTCCTACTCCCGGTGGGAGTAGGACTCCTCCTGGCGCGCCCCAAGGCTGGCCGCACCTCCCCCCCTTTGATCCTTTATATACGGGGGCAGGGGGCACCCCATAGACACAACAATTGATCATTGATATCTTAGCCGTGTGCGGTGCCCCCCTCCACCATATTACACCTCGATAATATCGTAGCGGTGCTTAGGCGAAGCCCTGCGTCGGTAGAACATCATCATCGTCACCACGCCGTCGTGCTGACGAAACTCTTCCTCAACACTCGGCTGGATCGGAGTTCGAGGGACGTCATCGAGCTGAACGTGTGCTGAACTCGGAGATGCCGTGCGTTCGGTACTTGATCGGTCGGATCATGAAGACGTACGACTACATCAACCGCGTTGTATTAACGCTTCCGCTTTCGGTCTACGAGGGTACGTGGACAACACTCTCCCCTCTCGTTGCTATGCATCACCATGATCTTGCGTGTGCGTAGGAATTTTTTTGAAATTACTACGTTCCCCAACAGTGGCATCCGAGCCTGGTTTTATGCGTAGATATCGTATGCACGAGTAGAACACAAGTGAGTTGTGGGCGATATAAGTCATACTGCTTACCAGCATGTCATACTTTGGTTCGACGGTATTGTTGGATGAAGCGGCCCGGACCGACATTACGCGTACGCTTACGCGAGACTGGTTCTTCCGACGTGCTTTGCACAGAGGTGGCTGGCGGGTGTCAGTTTCTCCAACTATAGTTGAACCGAGTGTGGCTACGCCCGGTCCTTGCGAAGGTTAAAACAGCACCAACTTGACAAACTATCTTTGTGGTTTTGATGCGTAGGTAAGAACGGTTCTTGCTCAGCCCGTAGCAGCCACGTAAAATTTGCAACAACAAAGTAGAGGACGTCTAACTTGTTTTTGCAGGGCATGTTGTGATGTGATATGGTCAAGGCATGATGCTATATTTTATTGTATGAGATGATCATGTTTTGTAACCGAGTTATCGGCAACTGGCAGGAGCCATATGGTTGTCGCTTTATTGTATGCAATGCAATCGCCATGTAATTGTTTTACTTTATCACTAAGCGGTAGCGATAGTCGTAGAAGCAATATTTGGCGAGACGACAACGATGCTACGATGGAGATCAAGGTGTCGCGCCGGTGACGATGGGGATCATGACGGTGCTGCGGAGATGGAGATCACAAGCACAAGATGATGATGGCCATATCATATCACTTATATTGATTGCATGTGATGTTTATCCTTTTATGCATCTTATCTTGCTTTGATTGACGGTAGCATTATAAGATGATCCCTCACTAAATTATCAAAGTATAAGTGTTCTCCCTGAGTATGCACCGTTGCGAAAGTTCTTCGTGCTGAGACACCACGTGATGATCGGGTGTGATAGGCTCTACGTTCAAATACAACGGGTGGAAAACAGTTGCACATGCGGAATACTCAGGTTAAACTTGACGAGCCTAGCATATAACAGATATGGCCTCGGAACACGGAGACCGAAAGGTCGAGCGTGAATCATATTGTAGATATGATCAACACAGTGATGTTCACCGTTGAAACTACTCCATCTCACGTGATGATCAGACATGGTTTAGTTGATATGGATCACGTGATCACTTAGAGGATTAGAGGGATATCTATCTAAGTGGGAGTTCTTAAGTAATATGATTAATTGAACTTGAATTTATCATGAACTTAGTACCTGATAGTATCTTGCTTGTCTATGTTGATTGTAGATAGATGGCCCGTGCTGTTGTTCCGTTGAATTTTAATGCATTCCTTGAGAAAGCAAAGTTGAAAGATGATGGTAGCAACTACACGGACTGGGTCCATAACTTGAGGATTATCCTCATTGCTCCACAGAAGAATTACGTCCTGGAAGCACCGCTGGGTGCCAGGCCTGCTGCAGGAGCAACACCAGATGTTATGAACGTCTGGCAGAGCAAAGCTGATGACTACTCGATAGTTCAGTGTGCCATGCTTTACGGCTTAGAACCGGGTCTTCAACGACGTTTTAAACGTCATGGAGCATATGAGATGTTCCAGGAGTTGAAGTTAATATTTCAAGCAAATGCCCGGATTGAGAGATATGAAGTCCCCAATAAGTTCTACAGCTGCAAGATGGAAGAGAATAGTTTTGTCAGTGAGCATATACTCAAAATGTCTGGGTATAACAATCACTTGATTCAACTGGGAGTTAATCTTCCGGATGATAGCGTCATTGACAGAATTCTTCAATCACTGCCACCAAGCTACAAGAGCTTCGTGATGAACTATAACATGCAAGGGATGGATAAGACGATTCCCAAGCTCTTCGCAATGCTAAAGGCTGCGGAGGTAGAAATCAAAAAGGAGCATCAAGTGTTGATGGTCAATAAGACCACTAGTTTCAACAAAAAGGGCAAAGGGAAGAAGAAGGGGAACTTCAAGAAGAACAGCAAGCAAGTTGTTGTTCAGGAGAAGAAACCCAAGTCTGGACCTAAGCCTGAGACTGAGTGCTTCTACTGCAAGCAGACTGGTCACTGGAAGCGGAACTGCCCCAAGTATTTGGCGGATAAGAAGGATGGCAAGGTGAACAAAGGTATATGTGATATACATGTTATTGATGTGTACCTTACTAATGCTCGCAGTAGCACCTGGGTATTTGATACTGGTTCTGTTGCTAATATTTGCAACTCGAAACAGGGGCTACGGATTAAGCGAAGATTGGCTAAGGACGAGGTGACGATGCGCGTGGGAAATGGTTCCAAAGTCGATGTGATCGCGGTCGGCACGCTACCTCTACATCTACCTTCGGGATTAGTTTTAGACCTAAATAATTGTTATTTGGCGCCAGCGTTAAGCATGAACATTATATCTGGATCTTGTTTGATGCGAGACGGTTATTCATTTAAATCAGAGAATAATGGTTGTTCTATTTATATGAGTAATATCTTTTATGGTCATGCACCCTTGAAGAGTGGCCTATTTTTGTTGAATCTCGATAGTAGTGATACACATATTCATAATGTCGAAGCCAAAAGATGCAGAGTTGATAATGATAGTGCAACTTATTTTGGCACTGCCATTTAGGTCATATCGGTGTAAAGTGCATGAAGAAACTCCATACTGATGGACTTTTGGAACCACTTGATTATGAATCACTTGGTACTTGCGAACCGTGCCTCATGGGCAAGATGACTAAAACACCGTTCTCCGGAACTATGGAGAGAGCAACAGATTTGTTGGAAATCATACATACAGATGTATGTGGTCCGATGAATATTGAGGCTCGTGGCGGATATCGTTATTTTCTCACCTTCACAGATGATTTGAGCAGATATGGGTATATCTACTTAATGAAACATAAGTCTGAAACATTTGAAAAGTTCAAAGAATTTCAGAGTGAAGTTGAAAATCATCGTAACAAGAAAATAAAGTTTCTACGATCAGATCGTGGAGGAGAATATTTGAGTTACGAGTTTGGTCTACATTTGAAACAATGCGGAATAGTTTCGCAACTCACGCCACCCGGAACACCACAACATAATGGTGTGTCCGAACGTCGTAATCGTACTTTACTAGATATGGTGCGATCTATGATGTCTCTTACTGATTTACCGCTATCATTTTGGGGTTTGCTTTAGAGACGGCTGCATTCACGTTAAATAGGGTACCATCGAAATCCGTTGAGACGACGCCTTATGAACTATGGTTTGGCAAGAAACCAAAGTTGTCGTTTCTTAAAGTTTGGGGCTGCGATGCTTATGTGAAAAAAACTTCAACCTGATAAGCTCGAACCCAAATCGGAGAAATGTGTCTTCATAGGATACCCAAAGGAGACTGTTGGGTACACCTTCTATCACAGATCCGAAGGCAAAACTTTTGTTGCTAAATTCGGAATTTTTCTGGAGAAGGAGTTTCTCTCGAAAAAAGTGAGTGGGAGGAAAGTAGAACTTGATGAGGTAACTATACCTGCTCCCTTATTGGAAAGTAGTTCATCACAGAAACCGGTTTCTGCGACACCTACACCAATTAGTGAGGAAGTTAATGATGATGATCATGAAACTTCAGATCAAGTTATTACTGAACCTCGTAGGTCAACCAGAGTAAGATCCGCACTAGAGTGGTACGGTAATCCTGTTCTGGAGGTTATGTGTAACACCCACGATGCGGCTATATCTCCCACGTGTCGAGGCACGACTTAGAGGCATAACCGCATAGTGGTTTTGTCGCAAGAAGGGTCATCTTCACACAATCCCATGTAATGAACAAGAATGGGATAAAGAGTTGGCTTCCAATCGCCACTTCACACAATACATAAATATCAATCATACATCATCCAAAATACAAACATATAGACCGACTACGGTCAAAATCCAGATGAAAATAAGACAACCCCAAATGCTAGATCCCCGATCGTCCCGACTGGGCTCCACTACTGTTCATCAGGGAAAGACACATAGTAACGACCACGTTCCTCGTCGAACTCCCACTTGAGATCGACGCCATCATCTGCACTGGCATCGTCGGCACCTGCAACTGTTTTGGTAGAATCTGTGAGTCACGAGGACTCAGCAATCTCACACCCGCGAGATCAAGACTATTTAAGCTTGTAGGAAAGGATGGCGCAAAGAGGTGGAGCTGCAGCGGCAAAAGCATATATGGTGGCTAACTTGCGCAAATGAGAGCGAGAAGAGAAGCAACGAAACGGACGTCATCTAGCAATGACCAAGAAGTGATCCTGAACACCTACTTACGTCATACATAACTCAGACCGTGTTCACTTCCCGGGCTCCGCCGAGAAGAGACCATCACGGCTACACACGCAGTTGATGTATTTTAATTGGGTCAAGTGACAAGTTCTCTACAACCGGACATTAACAAATTCCCATCTGCCTCATAACCGCGGGCACGGCTTTCGAAAGATAATACCCTGCAGGGGTGTCCCAACTTAGCCCATCATAAGCTCTCACGGTCAACGAAGGATAAACCTTCTCCCGGAAAGACCCGATCAGTCTCGGAATCCCGGTTTACAAGACATCTCGACAATGGTAAAACAAGACCAGCAAAGCCGCCCGAATGTGCCGACAAATCCCGATAGGAGCTGCACATATCTCGTTCTCAGGGCACACCGGATTGTCCAAGCTTCCGATAGGCCAGCCCAGAGTTGCCCCTGGTGGCCACCGGCGACTGACAGTTTGGACCAATACTCAGAGGAGCACTGGCCCGGGGGTTTAAAATAAAGATGACCCTCGGGCTCGCGAAAACCCGGGGGAAAAGGCTTAGGCGGCAAATGGTAAAACCAAAGTTGGGCCTTGCTGGAGGAGTTTTATTCAAGGCGAACTGTCAAGGGGGTCCCATAAATCACCCGACCGCGTAAGGAACGCAAACTCAAGGAACATAATCCCGGTATAACAGTAACTAGGGCGGCAAGAGTGGAACAAAACACCAGGCATAAGGCCGAGCCTTCCACCCTTTACCAAATATATAGATGCATTAATTAAATAAGAGATATTGTGATATCCCAACATATCCATGTTCCGACATGGAACAAACTTCAACTTCACCTGCAACTAGCAACGCTATAAGAGGGGCTGAGCAAAAGCGGTAACTTAGCCAAACAACGGTTTGCTAGGAAAGGATGGTTAGAGGCTGACATGGCTAAAATGGGAGACATGATATAGCAAGTGATAGGTAGCGGAGCATGGCAATAGAGCGAACAACTAGCAAAGCAAAGATAGAAGTGATTTCGAGGGGTGGTCATCTTGCCTGCAAGGTTCTCAGAGTTGTCGAAAGCTTGATCCTCGTAAGCGTACTCGACAGGTTCCTCGTTCACGAACTCGTCTCCCGGCTCTACCCAAGACAAGAACACAAACAAACGGAACCACAATCAACAACGAGAAATGCGCAAGCAACATGATGCAAAACATGTATGATATGCAAGATATGATATGCGATGCATATGCGTGCTCCGGAAGGAAAATGATGAACATGGCAGTAACTTGGCAAACCAAGCATGCCACTGGAAAGATGAGATGATTTCGGTCGAAATCGATATAAAGATCACCGGAATCGGATGCACGGTTTGCAAATGGCAAGCAAAACAAGAATGACACGAATCTGCGATAAACAGCAAGATAGCACTTAAAATGCAACACGTAACAATGCTACAGCACCCCAACATAGCAACAAAGCACATGGCAGTAATCTACAGGAGATGCTTGACAAAAGATGAACACTGAGCTACGGCTAGTTCACAACATATCAAGCTCAAACAAGCATGGCAAAAGTGCAAAAGATTACAGGTTCACAGACTTAGTGAAAAACTGGACATGGCAGAAAACAGCATCAGGTAGCAATGTTCAGAGCACGAAAACAACATGCTACAGGAACTTAACATAGCAAAATAAGGCATGGCAGTGTTCTACTAAATGCACATGACAAAAGTCCCTTACTGACCATAAGCCAAAAAGGACCAGAAGATATGATGGCAAGCATGTAAACATAGCAAGTTTCGTTATCAGGTTTCAGACTTAGCAGAAAACAGAGCATGGCAGAAATAATAATATGTAGGCCTCTTTGTGAGCTTGATGCACTCACTACAGAGCAATGCATGACAAACCAAGCATACCTACAGCAAGATGGCATGTTTATGAAGCTATCCATGGCAAGAACAATTGCATAGCATGTATGGATCAACTACAATAAGCTTGGCAAGATTGCATATCATGTTAAGAATCTGCCAGAAATATTTTATAGCAACAGTAGAGCAAGATTGAGTCATTCTATGGCACTCAATAATTGCAAGAAATTGCAGGAATGGATCAATTACAACTATAGCTACAAAACATCCTTAGTGAATATCTCCAAAATATGCATGGATCTCTCTGTAGCATCAAGTTTACATGGAAACAAAATAACAGCAGACAAGGACTTAGAGAAATCACCAAGTCCCTGAAATCAGAAATATTACGGGGCCTACTTTGCATGCTTGTGATAGTCACCCCAGAGATCACAAAAATACATGGACTACACCACTGGAAAGATGGCATGGCATACTTCAAAACACATGTAGAGCTCATTCTCAAAATATGCACAGATTAAATGATACAAAAATGACAAATCTCCAAGTTGTGATAAGAACCAGAGAATAACAGCAACTAGCCCTCTTCCAACAGAGATTTGGGCACCAAGATGACCTCTAATGAACATCGTGCAATTGAACAAAATGAAGAGCATCATGAGACGAACAATTCGACATATTACACGCGCGAATCGGAGCTACATGCATAGAGTTATAGCATCACGAACAAGTGCACATGCTGAAGAAATTTGAGGACTTAGAGAAAAAAGGGGGGGCGAGAAAGTCAACGTACGGGCTACCTTACGGGATCGATCGGATCTGGCCGGGCTCGACGGCGCTCGGGTGCTCGCCGGCCGGAGAGGAAGGAGGGAGAGGGATGGCGGCGATGCCCGCGGCGGCGGCGGCGGCGCGGACGCGGGGGAGGCGGCAGGCGCGGGGTGCGGGGCCCGAGCGGCGGCGCGGGAGGAGGCGGGCTGCCCGGGCCGCGCCGGCGGCGGGGTACGGCCCGTGACGTGGCGGCCTGCGATTGGCCGGGCGCGGCGGCGCGTTTGTCCGGCGGGCGCTGGACGCGTCCGCCGCGGAGAGGGGATTTTAGGGTTACGGGAGACTGCGAATGTATTTCGGGATGCCCACATATTTATAGGTAGAGGGAGCTAGGAGGCTCCAAATGAGGTGCGGTTTTCGCCCACACGATCGTGATCGAACGACCTAGAGCATGGAAGAGAGTTTGGTGGGTTTTGGGCTGGTTTTAGAGGGGGTTTTTGCTGGACACTCAAATGGACTTTGCGGATGCCCGGTTAACCGTTGGAGTACCAAACGACCTCCAATGGAACGAAACTTGACCGGTGGTCTCCGGGTGGTATAATAAGGCCACTTGACAAGCCTCGGTCCATTCCGAGAAAGTTTGACACCCGCACACGAAAGAAAACAAGAGGGGTGCACCGGAGGAGATAGGAGCGCCGGATTGCAAAACGGACAACGGGGAAAATGCTCGGATGCATGAGACGAACACGTATGCAAATGCAATGCACATGATGACATGATATGAAAATGCATGACATGACAAAATACAAAACGAAAGACAAAACCCGACAACGGAGGGAAAATCATAACACATAGCCGGAAATGGCAAGAGTCGGAGTTACAAATATGGCAAGTTACATGCGGGGTGTTACAACACTCCACCACTACGAGAGGATCTCGTCCCGAGATCTAGGACTGAAAGAACTCCGGATATTCGGAACGGAGATGGTCCTCGCGTTCCCAGGTGGCTTCCCGGTCGGAATGGTGCGACCACTTCACTTTCAGGAATTTGATTGACTTGTTGCGAGTCTTGCGCTCAGTTTCTTCAAGAATAGCAACGGGGTGCTCATGATAAGACAAATCTTCTTGGAGGTCAATCTCTTCGAAGTTGATAGTGCGCTCAGGCGTCTTGAAGCACTTGCGGAGCTGTGACACGTGGAACACATCGTGCACGTTCGCGAAGTTGGAAGGAAGCTCAAGTTGATAGGCGAGGTCGCCTCTTTTGCCAATGATCTTGAAAGGACCCACGTATCTAGGGGCAAGCTTCCCTTTGATACCGAAGCGACGAGTGCCTTTCATTGGAGAGACGCGGAGGTAGACATGGTCTCCGATCTCGAAAGCCAAATCACGATGCTTACTATCATAGTAACTCTTCTGGCGCGATTGCGCGGCTTTGAGATTATCACGGATGACTTTACACATTTCTTCAGCTTCAGTGATTAAGTCATTGCCAAGAAGTTGGCGTTCACCAGTCTCTGACCAATTGAGAGGAGTACGGCACTTTCTGCCATAGAGAATCTCGAATGGGGCCTTGCCCGAACTCGCTTGGAAGCTGTTGTTGTAGGAGAATTCAGCATATGGAAGACAATCTTCCCATTTCATGCCAAAGGAAATGACACAAGCCCTGAGCATATCTTCAAGAATTTGATTGACTCGCTCGACTTGGCCACTAGTTTGAGGATGGAAAGCTGTGCTGAAGCGAATGTTTGTGCCCATGGCCTTCTGGAAGGAGTCCCAGAACTTAGAGGTGAAGATGCTTCCACGATCTGAAGAAATCAATTGTGGAATGCCGTGCAAGGAGACAATTCTGGAGGTGTAAAGCTCTGCCAGCTGAGCTGCTGTGATGGATTCTTTGATTGGAAGGAAATGAGCCACTTTAGAGAGCTTGTCGATGACAACGAAGATAGCATCATTTCCGCGCTTGGACTTGGGAAATCCAGTCACGAAGTCCATTTCGATATGATCAAACTTCCATTCTGGGATAGCAAGAGGTTGGAGGAGACCAGCTGGTCGTTGGTGTTCTGCTTTCACTCTTCGACAGACATCACATTCATTCACGAATTGAGCAATTTCTCGCTTCATTCGAGTCCACCAATACGACTGCTTGAGGTCATGATACATCTTCGTACTTCCAGGATGAATGGAAAGGAGAGAATTGTGCGCCTCGTTCATTATGACTTTCCTTAGATCACCTTTAGGAACCACAATCCGGTCCTCGAAGAATAAAGTGTCTCTGTCATCAATGCGATAGCACTTGTATTTGGAAAGACCCTTGTCGATACCACGTTTCACCTTCTTCACCATGGCATCAAGGAGTTGTGCCTCACGAATTTGATCTTCCAAAGTAGGAGAGACTATGAGGTTGGCAAGAAAGCCTTGAGGAACAACTTGGAGATTCAGCTTGCGGAAAGCTTCACAAAGATCCGGTTGGAAAGGCTTGAGAATTAAGCTGTTGCAATAAGCCTTCCTGCTTAAAGCATCTGCAATGACATTTGCTTTGCCTGGAGTATATTCAATACTCGGATTGTACTCTTGAATCATTTCGACCCATCGAGTCTGCCTGAGGTTGAGGTTGGGCTGAGTGAAGATATACTTGAGACTCTTGTGATCAGTGAAAATGTCCACTTGTCTTCCCAACAAGAGATGTCTCCACGTTATTAATGCATGGACAACTGCCGCCAACTCAAGATCGTGAGTGGGGTAGTTCTTCTCGTTGGGCTTCAACTGACGAGAGGTATAGGCCACAACTTTCTTCTCTTGCATTAACACAGCACCGAGACCTTGGAGAGAAGCATCACAGAAAACTTCATACGGCTTGGATTCATCAGGAGGAGTCAAGACAGGAGCTGTGACTAGTTTCTCTTTGAGAGTGT
Organism: Triticum aestivum; assembly: GCF_018294505.1. NCBI lineage: Eukaryota > Viridiplantae > Streptophyta > Magnoliopsida > Poales > Poaceae > Triticum > Triticum aestivum. Next base: position 171,325,288 of record NC_057802.1, on the reverse strand, counting down.
TGAAAGCAACGTCACACTCAGGAGACCAGACATACTTCACATGCTTCTGAAGGAGGTTGGAAAGAGGCTTTGCAATCTTGGAGAAATTCTCAACGAATCTTCGGCAATAGCTTGCAAGACCCAGAAAACTGCGGAGCTGCTTGACATTTTGAGGAGGTTCCCAATTCACAACTGCGGACACCTTCTCGGGGTTAACAGCGATGCCCTTGGCAGAGATGATGTGACCAAGGAAAAGAACTTCATCGAGCCAAAACTCACATTTAGAGAACTTCGCATAGAATTGATACTCTCTGAGCTTGTCGAGCACCAATCGCAAATGTTTGGCATGATCCTGCTTATTCTTGGAGAAAACCAAGATATCATCGAGATACACCAGAACAAATTCATTGGTATAGGGGTTGAAGATGAAATTCATCATCCGAGAGAACACCGGAGGAGCATTGACAAGGCCGAAAGATACGACGGTATATTCATAAGAACCAAAGCTTGTTCTGAATGCTGTCTTGGGAATATCTTCTTCACGAATGCGAATCTGATGATAACCCATATGTCGTGGAATTGTCACGGCAGATGTCCTTGAGTTAGGACTTAGTCGTGGAGCCATCGCAGCTAGGAAGCTTGAAGGGGTTAATGTGGGACAAGGAACACGAGGGTTTATACTGGTTCGGCCCCTTACGGTGAAGGTAAAAGCCTACGTCCAGTTTGAGGTGGTATTGATTAGGGTTACGATCACCAGGGAGCTAAACTGCTATGCCCGGCTCTCGATGAGATTGTTCTTGTCCCTAAACCGCTGCCGGGTCGTCCCTTTATATAGGGAGGCTGACGCCCAGCAGCTCTGAGAGTCCCGGCCGGCTCATAAGAGTGTCCGGCTCGGACTCTCAACTATACTTGCCTTACACTACAAGTTCTACCATGATAATGATTGTAACTACGGGCCTTAAGCCATATCCGGGTCTTAAGCCCATCTTTGGCCCACCGTCTTCAAGCTTGGCGCCGGGCTTCTGGTAATGACCATTAGAGTAACCCGGCCCCTCCTGGCGGGTGACTCTAAGGTCTATATCCTCAACATTAGGCCCCAGATTGATTTGAGCCGGCTCATGTCAATCTTCAATTCTTTCGACAGAAAAAATCTCCGGCTTACCATTTGTGTGAAGGCCATAACCCGGCGTGACGTCATCCTCTGGACTCCGGATAATCCGCCGTGACGTCATCTTCCATTAAGCCCGTTTTTTACTCCGCCAGATCCGCAACGGATCTTTGCTTTACTGTCATCCCGAAAATCGAGGCGTTGCATGGGGGAGATAACCACGCCACGGTCTCCTTGATTCTCGCGCCCGCTTTACGAGCTCGCCTTATAAATAGGCCGGCCCGACGGGCCTTCTCACTCTCCTACCTCTGTCGTCTCCTTCCTCTCACTGCCCCGTGCTGCTCGAGCTCCGCCACCGTCGCCGCCGCGGGTCTTCTCGTCATCACCAGCTCAGGCCGCTGCATCACCCTGATCGGACCAGAGAAACGCGACTACCTCCGCAGCTCTCCAGCTCCTGTAAGTCCTGCTTGTCCTGTAGAATGGATCTGCCGTAGGGTTCGTCCGCGTTCTTCGTGTTCGTCGCCATTGCCACAAACTCCGGTAGTTTTCTTTCTTACTGCCCCTTTTGATCTTAGATCTGCATAGAACTAGTGCGGCGGTTGTTTGGCACTTATTTCAAATGCCAGTAGGTCTCTTTCCACAGCATAACGGCTTCGTTCGAGCTCAAGAACATCCGCTCGTCTGTTTCTAGGTCTAGAAACTTTTTATTTTACCCGACCATTTTGATCCAAAAGTTTTACTGCGATGTGTGAAACCTGTTTTACCACACTTAGTAAAAAATTGCAATCATTGAGCCTCGGCGGTTTACATTTCCGGTTTAAAGAAACCACGCGCCATAGACCCTTCCGGCTTAAAGAAAACCATGCTTCGTAGAATCCTCCGGCTTAGCTGTGATAAGGCCGTAGATAATCAATTTATTCTGAATGCCCCTGCGGCTTAAATAACCCACTGTACCTAGATATATACCATTAGTCCCCTTCATAAGCCGCCACCTTAGTTTTGAACTGTAGATCTCCTCCGGCTTATAATTAACCCGGACGTTTTTCCTTTTTGTCATAGACTGCCGACTTTCACCATGCCTCCCAAAGCTCCCATTACTTGCAACTGGATGAGGTCCAATGTCACCAACGAGACCCTAGCTGATTTTGTTAAGTCAGGATATCTGCCCAAGAAAGACATCATGTCCTACCGTGCCCCTGACCCGTCAGAAGAGAGGCCACAGCCAAAGGATGGGGAGGTAGTGATTTTTGCGGATCACATGAGCCGGGGCTTCGCACCGCCCGGCTCAAAGTTTTTCAGGGACGTGCTAAACTTCTTCGACTTGCGGCCTCAAGATATAGGACCCAACTCAGTGTCCAACATCTGCAATTTCCAAGTCTTCTGCGAGGTTTACCTTGGAGAAGAACCTAGTCTGCTGCTCTTCAGAGAGCTTTTTTACTTAAACCGCCAGAATGAGTGCGCCAATGGGCCAAGTCTGGAGTTAGGTGGCATCTCCATCCAGCGGCGTAGGGACTGCCTTTTCCCTTACGCAGAGCCGCCGAGCCACCCAAAGGACTGGAACATGACTTGGTTCTACTGCCAAGATACGTCCCCAGCTGATGAAAGTCCGCTGCCCGGCTTTCGCCCAACACGTCTGGAGCCGACTCACCCACTGTCACACAAGCTGACTCAAGCGGAGCGCCAGCCTCTGCTCCCCACTATCAACAAGATCAAGGCTCTCCTGGGCAATGGTCTGAACGGAATCGACCTGGTCCGGGTCTGGGTCTCATGGCAGGTGATCCTATTGAGCCGCCGCCCCGGCTTAATGTGTGAGTATACGGGCCGAAAAGACGACCCTCAGAGACACAGCCGCAATGATCTTCCTGAAGACGTTGCAGAGGAGATGACCAAGGCTCTCTTGAACGAGAGCCTGGCAGACTGTGGAAGGACCGGGTTAGCCCCCTTCTGCAAGACCAACCCAGCCCCAGCGGTAAGCCGCCAATCTGAATATCCATCTTCTTCTGTATATAACTTTCATCTGAATCTTCTAACGAAACCACCATTGTATTTTTCAGGCTGACGACAAGTTCTGGCGGGTCAAATACGACCATGAGGCGGCCAAGAAGGCCAGAAAGGTGAAGAAAGCCGCCAAGAAAGCCGCCCCTCGCAGGAAAGGAAGCAGGCCTACTGCCTCCGAGCCGATGCAATTAAGCGACAGCTCCGAGTCAGAGGTAACCCCTGAGTCTTTAAGTCCTTGCTATATTCACTGTTTGTTGCTGTCCGCCTTATCAATACTTGCTTATTGACAGGATGACACCGGCGCAAGTAACCCGGTGGTTGAAGAGGTAATGTCACTTTCCTCCGACTCGGAGCCTTTGCCACAGCTGAAAGTCCGAAGGGTAACCCGGAAAGTAAGCTTTTCACATCCTTTAGCTTATCAAGACCCTCAATTTATTTTGAAGCGACAGGTTCATGAAAGCCGGCGTCACACCCGGACCAACAAGGACACCGACCTCTCCGCCGGGTTACCCGACGCAACAAGGAAGCGCCGAACTGAGGTTATTTCCCACTTGTACCCCTTTCATCCGTTGGCGGGTGTTATCCGTCAGCCACTCAATTCTTCTGACTCCAATTATCAGGAGACCTCCCCCTCTTCGGGCGACTCTATGCAGTCGAGTCTTCCGACTTTCAAGACCGCGCCCGGGTAATGACAACCATCTCATATTATACTTGTCTGTACTTACTCTTTTTGTGCTTAACGTTTCTGTCCTTTCAGCGCCCAGGCAAAGCTCACCAAAGAGCGAAGAAGACCAAGTCAGCCGGAGTGCCGGATTTACCTGAACCAGAGGTGACGGCTCAAGAACCGCCAGCTGCCTCCGCCCCCGAAGCCACCATTCCAACCGACAAGGCACCTGAGGCCGCTGCCCCAACTACCAAGGCAACTACAGAAGCTTCGGTTAACCCGGAGGCCTCCGGCTCGGCTCCACCAGCAGACGACCCGGACGTGGTAATCACCCGGACGGAGTTCGTTGAGCCGGGGAGACCGACCGTGCTGGCCAAGTGCTCCGCTAAGGGGGAGTTGCTGCAGCCCCACCGGGTGAATCTGGACCTCTCCGACTACACCAACCTGAGCATTGGAGAGCTCGTCTCTGGCTACATCAGCCAAGTACACAAGAGCCGGGACGCAGAGGTTGCCATGGTGAACCAGATCCAGCAAAATCTGAGGTATCATTCTGCTGTCCTCTTACTTACTGCATAGTTACCTTTACCATGCTAGCCCCCAAGTCAACGACTTATGATTGAATATGTTGTAGACTTAGGTTCCGGCTTACTCAATTGAGCCGGCAGTTGTAGATAGATACGTTCAATATGCATTAGCCCCCAAGTGCCAAGTGTCTTTGCTTGGAAAACGCTTGGGACTTATATAGTAACTGTTAATAACCCGGAAATGTATGCAGGCTGTTGGCAAGAAGCTAGAGGCGGACCTTGCGGATCTCAAGAACCGGCTGAAGACGCAAGAGATGGAGACCCGGAAGGCAAACGCCAAGTTTGTATCCAGCATCGCCGCTCAAGAGAAGCTGAAGACAGAATTTGATGCTGAGCGGAAAGCCTGGGCCGAAGAGAAGGCCGCATTGGTGACCCGGGCTGAACAGGCGGAGAAGGCTCTCTCCGAGAAGACCGCCGAGCTCTCCGGCCTAAAGCGCCAGGTTCCCAGATGGTGGCCGCCATCTTCGGTAAGTCGCCTCACCGGCTTTCATCAAGTTTAGAATGTTTATATCTCATGATTCATCCTTGTCGGCCGGCTTATCTGACTCTGTTAAACAGGTCCCAGAAGTGCCAACCTCAACCAGAGCGTGGTCACCAAGCTAAAGGCCGTGTATACCCTGGTGGAGCAGCTCTACACCGGGTCACAGCGTGCCTTAGCTGTGGTGGCCCTATCCAACGAGGTGCCGACTCACCTGGCAGAAGTCCTGCGCCGGCTCGCCGTTCTGCCTCAGCGGATCCAAGAGCTGCGACGGGCCTCTGCGAGAGCCGGAGCGATCGCCGCGCTGAGCCGGGCCAAGGCGTTCCTGCCGGAGTTAGACCCGGCGGACATCGCCCTTGGCTATCCAAGCCTGAAGGAAGACGGCTCAGCTTTCGATCAGAAGGACTTCGCGGCTTGCGTGAAGGCTGTACGCCCGGTGGCCACCCTTATCGGGAACGACACAGATCTGACCAAGTACCAGCCGGGTTATGATGCAGAGAATCAGAGGATTCCAACCCCTCGCTATGAAGCCCTCAATTTGATCCCGCCGGCTCGTCAGCACACTTTCACCTCGGAGATTGACCCGGCCGGGTTAATTGACGAGGAAGCCCAATTCGAAGCTCTCAGTGGCATCTACTGGAAATCATCAACCTTCCAGGTCTTGGGATCAGCCGGAGGAGAGGATAGGAACGAGCCGGGGACTTCAACTCAACAAGCGTCGTAACTCGGCTGGCGGTTTACCAAACAATGCTCCACCCTTTTAGACTTGATGAATTTTGTAATAGAGTAGGTGCAACAGTTTATCTCTGCCGTGCCATCGTGCACGTATTGAATGCTAAAGGCTTTTGAAGTTGCCTCTTTGATATTTCTCCGGGTCATAATCAACCCTTTGTTTTTCTTAACTTCAAAAGAGGTGCCTTTAATTATCCTGCATAGAAGGGCAAATCACAAGTCTCGAGGCGGCTTACCGCCCTGAGAATCAGATATTTTAGATACATAACCCAGAATATGAATCAAAAAAGACTGGTCCTCAATTACATCCTTAACACAGCCGTAATAATACACTTAGCGGCCTGTAAGCATACTTCCGGTTTAGATAACCCGGGTAATAAGGTTGGTACCTTAATTCCGATTTACTTGTCTTAATGACACCCATTGTGTTCAACTAACACTGTAAACCAAAGTTAAGCCGACAAAGTGAGACCCGGCCGTACACACTTTGTAATAATCAGAAGAAACTTGCTATAAAGCAGAAGAACGTAGGGGCTTCCGGTTCGGATACGACCAGAGACCCGGCCCAAAGGGGTTATGCTAAGATTCGTATACGATCATATAGCCCCCAGTGGGTGTGGCGATGCCAATCAAGAGGGTACCGACAGCTATGTTCTCTTTGGTTCGAATACGACCCATGTTTGAACAGGAAGCCCCCAAGTGATTTTAAGAATTGTTTAACGATGTTGATTCGAATACGATCCACATCGGTTCTCAGAGGGGTTAAACGATGATTCAGATATGACCAAAGGTAATCTCCCAATGAGCTCGGCATTGTGCCAATCAAATGGGTATCGACAACTATGTTCTCTTTGGTTCGAATACGACCCATGTTTGAACAGGAAGCCCCCAAGTGATTTTACTGCTTACGGCTAGATTCGAATACGATCATAAGCCGGATCCTCCTTTACGTCATCATGTAATCTTGCAATAAAAACAACACGTGCATATTTGGAGGAGAAAAAAGGACAGAGGTCCTGCTTTATTGCTTATCATAATATATACATGGCTGAGAGAAATATGTACACCACGAGAGCCGGTGGCTCAAGTGTAGTAAGGCCGAAGCTGAGCTATGTTCCACGGCCGACGGGTCTCTTCCTCCGACTTACGTGAATCTTTGTGCTCCCGAATGTCAATGAGGTAATATGACCCGTTGTGCAAGTTCTTGCTGACCACAAAGTTTACATGGAAACAAAATAACAGCAGACAAGGACTTAGAGAAATCACTAAGTCCCTGAAATCAGAAATATTACGGGGCCTACTTTGCATGCTTGTGCTAGTCTCCCCAGAGATCAAAAAATACATGGACTACACCACTGGAAAGATGGCATGGCATACTTCAAAACACATGTAGAGCTCATGCTCAAAATATGCACAGATTAAATGATACAAAAATGACAAATCTCCAAGTTCTGATAAGAACCAGAGAATAACAGCAACTAGCCCTCTTCCAACAGAGATTTGGGCATCAAGATGACCTCTAATGAACATGGTGCAATTGAACAAAATGAAGAGCATCACGAGACGAACAATTTGACAAATTACACGCGCGAATCGGAGCTACATGCACAGAGTTATAGCATCACGAACAATTGCACATGCTGAAGAAATTTGAGGACTTCGAGAAAAAAGGGGGGCGAGAAAGTTAACGTACGGGCTACCTTACGGGATCGATCGGATCTGGCCGGGCTCGACGGCGCTCGGGTGCTCGCCGGCCGGAGAGAAAGGAGGGAGAGGGATGGCGGCGATGCCCGCGGCGGCGGCGGCGAGCAAGGCGGCGGCGGCACGGACGCGGGGGAGGCGGCAGGCGCGGGGCGCGGGGCCCGAGCGGCGGCGCGGGAGGAGGCGGGCCTGGAGGACCCGCGGCGGGCTGCCCGGGCCGCGGCGGCGGCGGGGTACGGCCCGTGACGTGGCGGCCTGCGATTGGCCGGGCGCGGCGGCGCGTTTGTCCGGCGGGCGCTGGACGCGTCCGCCCGCGGAGAGGGGATTTTAGGGTTACGAGAGACTGCGAATGTATTTCGGGATGCCCACATATTTATAGGTAGAGGGAGCTAGGAGGCTCCAAATGAGGTGCGGTTTTCGCCCACACGATCGTGATCGAACGACCTAGATCATGGAAGAGAGTTTGGTGGGTTTTGGGCTGGTTTTAGAGGGGTTTTTGCTGGACACTCAAATGGACTTTGCGGATGCCCGGTTAACCGTTGGAGTACCAAACGACCTCCAAATGGAACGAAACTTGACCGGTGGTCTCCGGGTGGTATAATAAGGCCACTTGACAAGCCTCGGTCCATTCCGAGAAAGTTTGACACCCACACACGAAAGAAAACAAAAGGGGTGCACCGGAGGAGATAGGAGCGCCAGATTGGAAAACGGACAACGGGGAAAATGCTCGGATGCATGAGACGAACATGTATGCAAATGCAATGCATATGATGACATGATATGGAAATGCATGACATGACAAAATACAAAACGAAAGACAAAACTCGACAACGGAGGGAAAAATCATAACACATAGCCGGAAATGGCAAGAGTCGGAGTTACAAATATGGCAGGTTACATGCGGGGTGTTACATTATGTTACTAGACCATGACGAACCTACGAACTATGTAGAAGCGATGGTGAGCCCAGATTCCGCAAAATGGCTTGAGGCCATCAAATCCAAGATGGGATCCATGTATGAGAACAAAGTATGGACTTTGGTTGACTTGCCCGATGATCGGCAAGCCATTGAAAATAAATGGATCTTCAAGAAGAAGACTGACGCTGACGGTAATGTTACTGTATATAAAGCTCGACTTGTAGCGAAAGGTTTTCGACAATTTCAAGGGATTGACTACGATGAGACCTTCTCACCCGTAGTGATGCTTAAGTCTGTCCGAATCATGTTAGCAATTGCCGCATTTTATGATTATGAAATTTGGCAAATGGATGTCAAAACTGCATTCCTGAATGGATTTCTGGAAAAAGAGTTGTATATGATGCAACCGGAAGGTTTTATTGATCCAAAGGGAGCTAACAAAGTGTGCAAGCTCAAGCGATCCATTTATGGACTGGTGCAAGCCTCTCGGAGTTGGAATAAACGCTTTGATAGTGTGATCAAAGCATTTGGTTTTGTACAGACTTTTGGAGAAGCCTGTATTTACAAGAAAGTGAGTGGGAGCTCTGTAGCATTTCTGATATTATATGTGGATGACATATTGCTGATTGGAAATGATATAGAATTTCTGGATAGCATAAAGGGATACTTGAATAAGAGTTTTTCAATGAAAGACCTCGGTGAAGCTGCGTATATATTGGGCATCAAGATCTATAGAGATAGATCAAGATGCTTAATTGGACTTTCACAAAGCACATACCTTGACAAAGTTTTGAAGAAGTTCAAAATGGATCAAGCAAAGAAAGGGTTCTTGCCTGTATTACAAGGTGTGAAGTTGAGTAAGACTTAATGCCCGACCACTGCAGAAGATAGGGAGAAGATGAAAGATGTTCCCTATGCTTCAGCCATAGGCTCTATCATGTATGGAATGCTGTGTACCAGACCTGTTGTATGCCTTGCTATAAGTCTAGCAGGAAGGTACCAAAGTAATCCAGGAGTGGATCACTGGACAGCGGTCAAGAACATCCTGAAATACCTGAAAAGGACTAAGGATATGTTTCTCGTTTATGGAGGTGACAAAGAGCTCATCGTAAATGGTTACGTTGATGCAAGCTTTGACACTGATCCGGACAATTCTAAATCGCAAACCGGATACATGTTTACATTGAACGGTGGAGCTGTCAGTTGGTGCAGTTCTAAACAAAGCGTCGTGGTGGGATCTACGTGTGAAGCGGAGTACATAGCTGCTTCGGAAGCAGCAAATGAAGGAGTCTAGATGAAGGAGTTCATATCCGATCTAGGTGTCATACCTAGTGCATCGGGTCCAATGGATATCTTTTGTGACAATACTGGTGCAATTGCCTTAGCAAAGGAATCCAGATTTCACAAGAGAACCAAACACATCAAGAGACGCTTCAATTCCATCCGGGATTTAGTCCAGGTGGGAGACATAGAAATTTGCAAGATACATACGGATCTAAATGTTGCAGACCCGTGGACTAAGCCTCTTCCACGAGCAAAACATGATCAGCACCAAGGCTCCATGGGTGTAAGAATCATTACTGTGTAATCTAGATTATTGACTCTAGTGCAAGTGGGAGACTGAAGGAAATATGCCCTAGAGGCAATAATAAAGTTATTATTTATTTCCTTATATCATGATAAATGTTTATTATTCATGCTAGAATTGTATTAACCGGAAACATAATACTTGTGTGAATACATAGACAAACAAAGTGTCACTAGTATGCCTCTACTTGACTAGCTCGTTGATCAAAGATGGTTATGTTTCCTAGCCATTGACATGAGTTGTCATTTGATTAACGGGATCACATTATTAGGAGAATGATGTGATTGACCTGACCCATTCCGTTAGCTTAGCACTCGATCGTTTAGTATGTTGCTATTGCTTTCTTCATGACTTATACATGTTCCTATGACTATGAGATTATGCAACTCCCGTTTACCGGAGGAACACTTTGGGCAAGTACCATACCGATGACAAAGGGAACAACGTATGTTGTTATGCGGTCTGACCGATAAAGATCTTCGTAGAATATGTGGGAGCCAATATGAGCATCCAGGTTCCGCTAATGTTTATTGACCGGAGACGTGTCTCGGTCATGTCTACATAGTTCTCGAACTCGTAGGGTCCGCACGCTTAACATTTCGATGACAGTTATATTATGAGTTTATATGTTTTGATGTACCAAAGGTTGTTCGGAGTCCCGGATGTGATCACGGACATGACGAGGAGTCTCGAAATGGTCGAGACATAAGGATTGATATATTGGAAGCCTATGTTTGGATATCGCAAGTGTTCCGGGTGAAATCGGGATTTTACCGGAGTACCGGGAGGTTACCGGAACCCCCCGGTAACATAATGGGCCTAGGTGGAAGAGAGGAGAGGCGGCTAGGGCTGGGCCGCGCGCCCCTCCCCCTAGTCCAAATAGGACAAGGAGAAGGGGGCGGCGCCCCCCTTCCTTCTTCTCCCTCTCCTCTTTCCCCCCTCCCAAGTCCTAATCCAACTAGGAAAAGGGGGGGAGTCCTACTCCCGGTGGGAGTAGGACTCCTCCTGGCGCGCCCCAAGGCTGGCCGCACCTCCCCCCTTTGATCCTTTATATACGGGGGGCAGGGGGCACCCCATAGACACAACAATTGATCATTGATCTCTTAGCCGTGTGCGGTGCCCCCCTCCACCATATTACACCTCGATAATATCGTAGCGGTGCTTAGGCGAAGCCCTGCGTCGGTAGAACATCATCATCGTCACCACGCCGTCGTGCTGAGGAAACTCTCCCTCAACACTCGGCTGGATCGGAGTTCGAGGGATGTCATCGAGCTGAACGTGTGCTGAACTCGGAGGTGCCGCGCGTTCGGTACTTGATCGGTCGGATCGTGAAGACGTACGACTACATCAACCGCGTTGTATTAACGCTTCCGCTTTTGGTCTACGAGGGTACGTGGACAACACTCTCCCCTCTCGTTGCTATGCATCACCATGATCTTGCGTGTGCGTAGGAATTTTTTTGAAATTACTACGTTCCCCAACACGAATGTCACCTCCGAGGACATCACCCAACTCCGGGCGACGCGGCGCCTGCCGCGGGAGTCGGACGTCGGCGTCCGCCTGCCGCGCGGCGAGCAGAGGCCTCGGCCCGAAGGGCAGGAGCGCGTGGTCTTCCTCACGCACTTCGAGCGCGGGTTCGGGTTGCCGGCGAGCACCTTCTTTCGCGCGTTCCTGGAGTTCTGCGGGCTCCAGCCGCATCATGTTGGCGCCGGCGCCATCGTCCAGCTCTCCGGCTTCGTCACCCTCTGCGAGGGGTACCTGGGGGTCGAGCCTACGATCGACCTTTGGGCGCGCTTCTTCTCCTTGAAGCAGCAGGGCCCGTCGGCCGGGGAGTTCGCCGATTGCGGCGCCGCCGTCATCTCGAAGCGGTTGGGGGTGGATTTCCCCAAGATCTCGCTGGAGGATTCTGCCAAGAAGTGGCAGAACTCCTTCTTCTGCATCCGCAACCTTGGTGCGGATCGCATCAACCTTCCGGCCTTCGCCATCGCACCGCCACGGGCGAAGACGAACTGGGGCTACTCGCCCAGGCGCCCGTCGCAGGAGATCGTTAATCTCTGCGAGCGGGTGACGGTGATGAGAACGCAGGAGGGGCTCACCGGCACCGACCTCCTCGTCGCGTTCATCATGCGCCGGGTCCTTCCGCTTCAGGGGCGCTCCTGCCTCATCGGCGAAATGGTCGGCCTTCAAGACCCTAACCGCATGGGGTAAACGCGGCTGTCCGCGGAGCAGGTCGCGCGCGACGTGAATGGCATCTCCCAGGCCAACCTTGGGGAGGACTGGCGGTTCGACAAGGCACCGTTCAGCCAGTCGAACCCGGCGCCGCAGGTGAGTGTCTGGTCTTCTTACTTTGCTGCCGCGCACCTTCTCATCCGTCCTGACGCGACGTGGGGGGTACTTCTGAACGCGATTCGGCATCCTTACGCCCGAGCCCCATCGCAGGTGGAGCCGGTGGCGCCAGAGGAGCCCGCGGCTCATGGCGGGGAGGAGGAGGCTGAGTCCGACACCAGCGCTGGGCGTCGTGCGGGTAAGTCTCGTGTTTTATTCATGTGTCTTGAATTGCTGACCGCGGCACAGAACGGTCGGTGCTGACGCCAGTTGTCGGTGTAGTGGCGTTGGGCGGGGGCGGCGGCGGCGGCGGCGACGCGAGTGTAGCCGGGTCCTCGCACGGGGCGGCGCCGAGCCGCCCGCATGGGAAAGACAGCGTCGCGCCGCGACCCCGGGCCCCGAAGCGCACGGCGGACTCGGCCGGGGCCGGGAGGCCGGCCAAGAGGAAGCGCGGCGGCGGGCACGGGAGGCCAACCCCGGTCCCGGTCTTGGCGGGGTAAGCTTCATCTCTCGTTTGCGCTCAGATTTTTTTCTTGAGCTAGTCTTGTTTCTTTTCTGCTCATTCTGTCTTCTTCTCCAGGTCGCCAATCGCGCTGGCGAGGGCGGCGGCGGAAGCCGCGACCGCCGAAGGGGCCGCGTTCCGCAGGAGCCGGTCCGAGCTTGCCGACGAGGACGAGGTGGAGGGACGGGCCGACTCGGACCTCGGCCTGGATCCGAACGACGCCGAAGCCTTGGCCTGGCGGGACAGGAACCGGGCCGAGGCAGAGCTGGAGGCGGCGTCGGTCCATTCTTGGACCGACGCGACGGCGGCATGGGCGCAAGCCGGCCTGGCGCGAGATGCCGGAGGGCACGATGGTGGCGGCGACGGTCTTTGAGCCGTCGTCGGTGAGGGAGCGCGGCCGTGGAAGCCGGGCTGAGGTGGTGATCCCCGACCGGGAGGTCGTGGAGGTGGAGGATGACACCCCGCCGCGGGCCGACGTGGTCGAGCGAGCGGGGACTGATGGTGGTGGAGGCGGCGTCGTTTTGGAAGAGACGCTGCGGGCGGCGGTGTTGGAGGCGCCGCCGGTTTTGGAGGAGGCACCGCGGGCGGCGGTGCCGGAGGCCACCCCGGCAGCTGGGCCGGAGACGGCGACACAGGCGTCCCGACGTCTGGGTCAGAGACGGCGATGCAGGGCGTCCCGACGTCCGGGTCATCGTCGGCGCTGGGAGGGGCGTCGGAGGAGGTGTTGGCCGCGTCGCGAGCGGCTAGCGGGGAGTACGCCTTGGTTCCCCGGTAGGGAGGGCGCTGAGCTGCCGTGCCGCAGCCGGCGTGGAGAGGGGGCGCCGTTGTCTTCGGCCTCAGACTCAGGAGGAGGAGGCGCTGGACGCCGTCAGTCGCCGCCTGTGAGGTCGGACGAAACGGCTCGAGGCCTTCGCCCAGGCCGAGGTGGAGCGGACGCGCGACCTGGAGCGCACTGTTCTGGTAAGTCTTCTTGTAATTTCTTCTTTGTGGGGGCGCGCCAGCGCACCCACTGGGTGTAGCCCCCGAGGTTCGGGCCAACTACGTAGTAGTTGGGTCGAATCTTTAGAGTGTTGGCCTTGTTCTGATTTCTGCTTTCTTCAGCATCTCGACGCCTTCCGGGTCGCCGCCTACAATCGTCTCCTGGGCAAGCACCAGGAGCTCATGGAGCAGCTTGCCGCCAAGGAGGAGGAGCTCCGCGTCGCCACAGGTATTCTTGTGCTCTTTTCTAGTGGGGGCGCGCTAGCGCACCCATTGGGTGTAGCCCCCAAGATTCGGGCCAACTGTGTAACAGTTGTGCCAAATCTTAAGTCTTGCTTTTTTCTTCTGCTGTCCTTCTTTTTCGCAGCCGAGGTGTTGTCCTGGCGGACTCGTCTACTTCGGGCCGGTCATCACTACGACCGGCTCGTTGCCGACACCGGCCGTCTTAGCGTCAAGGCGGCGCAGGCGAGGGCGGAGGCGGCCGCGGCTCGGCGGTCTCTCGACGAGGCCAACCGGCTGCATGAGCAGCTGGCGGGTCACAAGAGCCGCCTCAAGGCCGAGGTGGAGCTCCTTCAGGCGGAAGCCGCCAAGGTGGTAGAGGCGCAGCAGGCCCTGGTGGAGGCGGACCAGCAGCGCGGCTAGCTGGCCGACGACAAGGGCCGGCTCCAGGCCGAGGTGGATCGCCTGCGGGGGTAGGTCACCACGGCTGAGGGGGCCCGTCAGGACGAGGCCCGTCGCCGCGAGGCGGCCGAGAAGGCGGCCGAAGACAACGACGCCGAGCTGAAGGCGGCCCTTGCCAAGGTGGCCGATCTGGAGAAGGCGCTCGAGGAGCGCGACCGCGCCATCGAGCAGGAGCGGCGTGGTACGTTGCTTGAGGCGCAGCACCTGGAAGAGTCCTTCTCCAGTAAGTGTTTTTTCTTGTCGTTTGCCGGGTCGGGATCCGGCCTTTCTTCCTTGTTGTTCTTCTTCTAACTCGCTTCTTTCTTTGCGGCAGGGGCCTTCCCAGAGACGCAGCGGCTGGCGGAGGAAGCCGTCCGCTATCAGCGCGACCCGACCGGCGTCGTTGGGTCCGGGACGGATCCGCGGGTGACCTGGACCTTCCCGGAGATCATCGCCGCCGCTGAGGCCCGGCTGCAGGTCCTGGGAACGCAGTTGGGGCGGCTGTCCCAGGCCCGCACCGTAATGACGGCGGCCCTATGGCCGGACTGAGATGGGGCCCGACCGGCTTGGCGAGTGGCGCGTCTCCGCCGCTCGTGCCGGTGCTGAGATGGCGCTCCGGTTCGCGCTGTCCTGGCATCCGGACCTGCAGCTGGACGCGTTGATGGGCCAGCGGGCCGGTTCGGAGCAGCTCTTGCAGGAGCAAGCCGGCCGGATCGCCTCCCGGGCTAGCTACATCGCCGAGTTCGCCTTCCACGACGAGTTCCATCCGGAGCGGACGGAAGACGGCAGGGCCGTGGACGGCGACGACTACGGCTTGCTCCTCCACGATCCAGAGGGGAGCTCGGAGGAGATGGGCGTCTACCGCAACGCTGGTGCTGAGGAGGACACCGGCACCTCGCTGGACCCGGAGGCCGCCAGGGGAGAGCCGTCGATGTCGCGACGCGGCGCTGGAGATGCCTGAGACACTTTGTGTAAAATCTGTTAAATAGCAGGTCCACCCACCCACTGGGGGTTTTAGGGTGTAATGAACTCGGGCCGTGGGCCTTTTCTTAAATACTTGTGTAGATGTCGTGGGTGCTTTTGCTTTTTGCCTTCCGTTTTTTGGACCGATTTCATGCGCTTTTCCTTTCTCAAACCTCCCCCCCCCCCGCGAGTCAGACGGCCGAGGCTCCGGTCCGTGACAAGGAGTTCGGTTCTTTGAGAGGAGCGCGCAGGACTTGGGTCCCTCGAAATGTTGAGCGCGAGCGAAACACCCACTGGGCCGGCTGGCGGCAATCCGGCGAAGCCGGTTGGCGAGCAGCCGGTCGTGCGGCTGTTCATTTGATGAATGGTGGGCCGGGTTGATCGACCCGACAGCCTTTGACTTAGTGCATGAAGCGTACAGGAGCTTTGGCCCGTTGTGCTTGCCAGCCGACAGCCAAAGCTGGATCTGTGGCTTTAGGGCGAAGTGGAGGACCACGGCATCCTAACTTTATCAGGAATCACCAAATAAGGCGGCGGGGTGGCGACCGAGCCGGCCAGCCCCCGAGCCCCCGGGTCGAGCGAGTCGGACCGGTGGCCGGGTTCAGTGGTATAGTGATGCAAGAAAATAGGGACACAATAAATTGATCGGCAAAAGGCAGCCCCCGAGTCTCGTTCGGGGACCCCATAGTTTCATGCGTTTACAAAAGGCGATGATACATACGCTCGTGCGGCTAACTGTAAAACGGGCGGAGGAGTTCCGCGTTCCACGGCCGGGTCGTTTCTTCACCGGTGGTGTCCTTCTTGCGCTTCCTTGACTTGCGTGCGTCGATGAGGTAGTAGGCGTTGCGGTCGCGCAAGGCCCTGCTCACGATGAATGGGCCCTCCCATGGAGGGGACAACTTGTGCTGGCCTGCCTGCTCTTGGACGAGTCGGAGGACGAGGTCGCCCTCGCGGAACGCGAGGGGCTTGATCTTCTTGCTGTGGTAGTGCCTCAGGCCTTGCTGGTAGATGGCCGAGCGACTGAGCGCCAGGAGGCGTGCTTCTTCAAGCAGGTCGACGCCATCTTCGCGGGCTTCTCTGGCTTCGGCTTCGGTGTACATCGCGACGCGCGGCGAGTCGAACTTGACGTCGGTCGGGATGACGGCTTCGGCTCCGTAGACGAGGAAGAACGGGGTGAACCCGGTCGACCGATTCGGCGTGGTGCGTAGACTCCAGAGAACGGCTGGCAACTCGTCAAGCCAGCTACCGGTAGAGCGGATGAGTGGCTCGACGAGTCGCGGCTTGACGCCAGACAGGATGAGTCCATTGGCCCGCTCGACCTGCCTGTTGGACTGCAGATGCGCAACGGAGGCCAGGTCGAGGCGGATGCCGGAGACGGAGCAGTATTGCTCGAGCGCGCCCTTGGCAAAGTTGGTGCCATTGTCGGTGATGATGCTGTTCGGCATGTCGTAGCGCACCGCTATGTCCTTGATGAACCGGATGGCTGTTGGCCCGTCCAGTTTCTTGATTGGTCTTGCCTCGATCCACTTGGTGAATTTGTCCACTGCCACCAGCAAGTGCGTCATGCCGCCTCGAGCGGTTTTGAAGGGTCCCACCATGTCGAGTCCCCAGACCGCGAAGGGCCAGGCGATCGGTATGGTGCGGAGTGCTGACGCCGGCTGGTGGCTGCGTTTGCTGAAGCACTGGCATCCCTCACACTTGAGGACGAGCGACTCGGCATCTTGGAGGGCCGTGGGCCAGTAGAAACCGTGGCGGAACGCCTTGGCCACCAGGGATCGTGATGCGGCGTGGTGCCCACACTCGCCCTGATGTATGTCGAGGACGATGTCGATGCCCCGTTCCTGCTCGACGTAGCGCTGGAACACGCCGGTGGAGCTGCGCTTGACGAGCTCATTGTTGATGATGTTGTAGGCGGACGCCCGGCGCTGCACTTGCCGAGCTTCGGTCTCGTCCATGGGGAGAACCCCGTTCTCCAAAAATTATGATATTGGGAGGGCCCAAGATGGAGCCGTGACCACGTCGAAGACGGCCACCAGGGTGGGTTCCGAGTCGGCAGCCCCCGAGCCGGGTTGAGCAGCCCCCGGGTCGGGGATGGCGACGGCCGGGTCCGGGACGATGGTGGCCGGGTCGAGCTGAGCAGCCCCTGGGCCGGGTTCAGCAGTCCCCGGGCCGGGTTGAGGTGCGGCCGGGTTGTCTGGAACGTGGATGGACTCGGAGTCCGGCGATGGCTTGACGGACGGCTTGCGCAGGTGCTCGAGGGAGACGCCGGACGGGATGGCTTGTCGTGACGAGGCGATCTTAGCGAGCGTGTCGGCTGCTTCGTTCTCCGCGCGCGGGATGTGGAGGAACTCGCAGCCCTCGAAGGATCCGGACAGCTTCTGGATGAGGAAGCGGTAGCTTGCCATGTTGGAGTCGCGGACGTCCCATTCGCCGGAGCACTGCTGCACCACCAGGTCCGAGTCATCGTAGCACAGGATGCGCCGGATGCCGAGTTCCTTGGCAAGCCGGAGGCCGTGCACAAGCGCTTCGTACTCGGCGACGTTGTTGGAGGCGGCGAAGTGGATTTGGAGCGCGTAGCGGAGCCGGTCGCCCTTCGGGGACGACAGTACGATGCCGGCCCCCAAGCCGAGTGGCATCTTGGACCCGTCGAAGTGCATGCACCAATGCGTCGAGTCAGGAGGCGGCGGCAAGTACTGGGTCTCGGTCCAGTCGACGAGGAAGTCGGCCAGGGCTTGAGACTGGATCGCGGTGCGGGCTCGTAGAGGATGGTGTGGCCGGCTAGCCGGATCGCCCACTTGGCAACCCGGCCAGAGGCATCCCGGCACCCGATGATTTCTCCGATAGGCGCCGTGCTGACCACGGTGACAACGTGCTCTTGGAAATACTGCTTCGGCTTCTTGGCGGTGAAGTACACGCCGTAACACATCTTCTGGTAGTGCGGGTAGTTCTGCTTGGAGATGGAGAGCACCTCGCTCAGGTAGTAGACTGGGCGCTGGACGGCTTGGATCTTGCCCTTCTCTGGTCGCTCGACCACCAGCACCGTGCTGACCGCCCGCGAGGTCGCGGCTATATAGAGAAACAGCGGCTCCTTGTCGGCCGGCGCGGCCAGGACTGGTGTGGTGGAGAGCATGCGCTTGAGGTCTTGGAAGGCCTCGTCTGCCTTGCCGTTCCATTCGAACGGGCTCGTCTTCTTCATCAGCTGGTACAGGGGTAGCGCCCTCTCGCCCAGATGGCTTAGAAACCGGCTGACTGAGGCCAAGCATCCGGTGAACTTCTGGACATCGCGCAGCCGAGCCGGCTTGCGCATGCGCTCGATGGCCTTGATCTTCTCCGAGTTCGCCTCAATGCCGCGTTCCGAGACGAGGAAGCCGAGTAGCTTTCTGGCCGGGACGCCGAAGACGCATTTTTTCGGGTTAAGCTTGACCTTGTATTCGCGGAGGTTGGCGAAGGTTTCCTTCAAATTGTCGAGGAGCGTGAGGTGCTGCTTGGTCTTCACCACGATGTCGTCCACATATACGTGGATATTGCGGCCGAATTGCGGCAGCAGGCATTTCTGCATGTAGCGCTGGAAGGTGGCGCCGGTGTTCTTCAAGCCGAACGACATGGTGATGTAGCAATACGCCCCAAAGGGCGTGATGAAGGACGTCTTCAGGGCGCCGGCCGGGTCCAGCTTGATCTGGTGGTAGCCGGAGTAAGCGTCTAGGAAGGATAGGAGCTCACACCCGGCGGTCGAGTCGATGACTTGGCCGATCCGCGGGAGGGCGAACGGATCCTTGGGACAGGCCTTATTGAGGCTGGTGTAGTCGATACACATGCGCCGCGTCTTGTTCTTCTTCAGGACGAGGACTGGATTGGCCAGCCACTCGGGATGAAACACTTCCATTATGAAGTCGGCCGCCAAAAGCTTGGCGACCTCTTCACCAATGGTTCTTCTCTTCTCTTTGGAAAGTCGTCTAGGGATTGACGGCTTGGCGTCCTTGCGGACGTGAAGTTTGTGCTCGGCGTACTTCCTCGGGATACCCGGCATGTCCTTGGGGGTCCATGCGAAGATATCCCGATTCTCACAGAGGAAGTCGACGAGCTCGCCTTCCTATTTGCTGTCGAGGCGGGCGCCTATGACAACGTACTTGCTGCAGCTGGGGTCTTCTAGGTTGAGCTTCACTTTCTTGGTCTCCTTGGAGGGCTTGAAGGCGGCCTCGTCGGCCGAGTCCGCGGTCGGGATCGACGCGGCGGAGGCCTCGCCTGCCAGGGCGATGACCCGGTCGAGCTGGCGCCGCTCCTCGGCAATGACCAGCGACTCGGCCAACTTGGCGTTGTCTCGGGCGCACTCTAGGGACTTGCGGTAATCGCCGGTGATGGTGATGAGGCCCTTGGGACCCGGCATCTTCATCTTCAGGTACGTGTAGTGGGGAACCACCATGAACTTGGCGAGCGCGGGCCGGCCCAGCAATGCGTGATACGCGCTGGACAGGTCCACCACCTCGAACCAGATCGGTTCGCGCCGGAAGTGGCTGCTGTCACCGAATAGGACATCTAGCCAGACCCGGCCAATGGGGGAGCAGGAGAGGCCGGGCACGATGCCGTGGAAGATCGTTCGGGTTGGCTCCAGGTCCTCGGCCTTAAGGCCGAGCTTGGTCATCGTGTCGCGGTAGAGGATGTTGATGCTCCTGCCGTCGTCGATGAGGACTCGGGAGAACTTGCATGTGCGCCGCGCGACAATGGTGGGGTTGAGGACGAGGGCGTAACCACCCAGGCTCAGCATGACTGCCCGGTGATCCTCCCGGGTCCAGGTGACCGGGCGATCCGACCAATGCATGAACTCCGGCTTGGCCGGGACGATGGTGTTCACCTCCTGCCGAAGGAGGCGCTCGCTGCGCTTGTCGTCGCCGAGGCTGGTGAAGACGACGGAGGCCGCGCTCTGGTCCGGGTAGGCGTCGTTGCGCATCGCGCCGCCAACTGGAGGCGGAGGCGGCTGTCCCGCGCCTGGA
The DNA here is from genome assembly GCF_018294505.1 of Triticum aestivum. Lineage (NCBI taxonomy): Eukaryota > Viridiplantae > Streptophyta > Magnoliopsida > Poales > Poaceae > Triticum > Triticum aestivum. Next base: position 171,305,120 of record NC_057802.1, on the reverse strand, counting down.
GCCGGAGCCGGAGGGGGCGGGACGTCGCCCCTCATGATGCGCTTGGTGATGGCGCACTGCCGAAGCGTGTGCGTGGAGGGTCTTGCGCCGCTGTGGTGCTTGCAGGGGGCGTCGAGCATCTGCTCGAAGCTCATGGCGGGTTGCCATGCCGTCTTGCCGGTTTGCCGGCGCTTCGCCACCGGGTCCGCCGCGGGCTCGGTGGCCACGGCGAGCCGGTTGTCGTGACGCGGCGCCGGCTGGTCGGCCTTGCGCTTGTTGTTTTGGTGATGCTGCTGCCGGCTGCTTTCACTGGGCGGCTTCGGAGGGGGAACCGGCTTTGCCTTGCCGGCTTCATCCAACACCACCTGGATCTTCATGGCGGAGTCGGCGTTGGCGTACTTGTCCGCCGTCACCATGAGCGCGGCCATGGTGGCCGGCTGGGAGCGTAAGAGCTTGTGCTTGAGGAGGGTGCCGTCTCGGCACCCGCTGACGAAGTACTGGATCGCCTGGACTTCATGGACGCCCTCGCAGTTGTTCCGGAGCTCGGTCCAGCGTGCGAGGTACTCGCGACCGGTCTCCGTAGGCCCTTGCACGCACATGGCAAGCTGGCTTGGGCGGCCGGGTCGCTTGTAGGTCCCCGTGAAGTTGCGGACGAAGGCTTCCTCGAAGTCCACCCACGCGTTGATGCTGCCCATCGGCAGGCTATTCAACCATGCGCGGGCCGACCCTTGGAGCATGAGCGGTGCGTAGCGATAAATGAAATATGCCCTAGAGGCAATAATAAAGTTATTATATATTTCCTTATATCATGATAAATGTTTATTATTCATGCTAGAATTGTATTAACCGGAAACATAATACTTGTGTGAATACATAGACAAACAGAGTGTCACTAGTATGCCTCTACTTGACTAGCTCGTTGATCAAAGATGGTTATGTTTCCTAGCCATTGACATGAGTTGTCATTTGATTAACGGGATCACATTATTAGGAGAATGATGTGATTGACTTGACCCATTCCGTTAGCTTAGCACTCGATCGTTTAGTATGTTGCTATTGCTTTCTTCATGACTTATACATGTTCCTATGACTATGAGATTATGCAACTCCCGTTTACCGGAGGAACACTTTGTGTGCTACCAAACGTCACAACGTAACTGGGTGATTATAAAGGCGCTCTACAGGTGTCTCCGAAGGTACTTGTTGGGTTGGCGTATTTCGAGATTAGGATTTGTCACTCCGATTGTCGGAGAGGTATCTCTGGGCCCTCTCGGTAATACACATCACTTAAGCATTGCAACTAATGAGTTTGTTGCGAGATGATGTATTACAGAACGAGTAAAGAGACTTGCCGGTAACGAGATTGAACTAGGTATTGAGATACCGACGATCGAATCTTGGGCAAGTAACATACCGATGACAAAGGGAACAACGTATGTTGTTATGCGGTCTGACCGATAAAGATCTTCGTAGAATATGTGGGAGCCAATATGAGCATCCAGGTTCCGCTATTGGTTATTGACCGGAGACGTGTCTTAGTCATGTCTACATAGTTCTCGAACCCGTAGGGTCCGCACGCTTAACGTTTCGATGATAGTTATATTATGAGTTTATATGTTTTGATGTACCGAAGGTTGTTCGGAGTCCCGGATGTGATCACGGACATGACGAGGAGTCTCGAAATGGTCAAGACATAAAGATTGATATATTGGAAGCCTATGTTTGGATATCGGAAGTGTTCCGGGTGAAATCGGGATTTTACCGGAGTACCGGGAGGTTACCGGAACCCCCCGGTAACATAATGGGCCTTAGTGGGCCTATGTGGAAGAGAGGAGAGGCGGCTAGGGCTGGGCCGTGCGCCGCTCCCCCCTAGTCCGAATAGGACAAGGAGAAGGGGGCGGCGCCCCCCTTCCTTCTTCTCCCTCTCCTATTTCCCCCTCCCAAGTCCTAATCCAACTAGGAAAAGGGGGGAGTCCTACTCCCGGTGGGAGTAGGACTCCTCCTGGCGCGCCCCAAGGCTGGCGCACCTCTCCCCTTTGTTCCTTTATATACGGGGGCACCCCATAGACACAACAATTGATCATTGATCTCTTAGCCGTGTGCGGTGCCCCCTCCACCATATTACACCTCGATAATATCGTAGCGGTGCTTAGGCGAAGCCCTGCGTCGGTAGTGAAGGAAATATGCCCTAGGGCAATAATAAAGTATTATATATTTCCTTATATCATGATAAATGTTTATTATTCATGCTAGAATTGTATTAACCGGAAACATAATACATGTGTGAATATATAGACAAACAGAGTGTCACTAGTATGCCTCTGCTTGACTAGCTCGTTAATCAAAGATGGTTTTGTTTCCTGGCCATAGACATAAGTTGTCATTTGATTAACGAGATCACCTCATTAGGAGAATGACGTGATTGACTTGACCCATTCCGTTAGCTTAGCACTCGATCGTTTAGTATGTTGCTATTGCTTTCTTCATGACTTATACATGTTCCTCTGACTATGAGATTATGCAACTCCCGTTTACCGGAGGAACACTTTGTGTGCTACCAAACGTCACAACGTAAATGGGTGATTATAAAGGTGCCCTACAGGTGTCTCCAAAGGTACTTGTTGGGTTGGCGTATTTCGAGATTAAGATTTGTCACTCCAATTGTCGGAGATGTATCTCTGGGCCCACTCAGTAATGCACATCACTATAAGCCTTGCAAGCATTGTGACTAATGAGTTAGTTGCGGGATGATGTGTTACGGAACGAGTAAAGAGACTTGCCGGTAATGAGATTGAACTAGGTATCGAGATACCGACGATCAAATCTCGGGCAAGTAACATACCGGTGACAAAGGGAACAACGTATGTTGTTATGCGGTCTGACCGATAAAGATCTTCGTAGAATATGTGGGAGCCAATATGGGCATCCAGGTCCCGCTATTGGTTATTGACCGGAGACGTGTCTCGGTCATGTCTACATAGTTCTCGAACCTGTAGGGTCCGCACGCTTAAAGTTACGATTACAGTTTTATTATGAGTTTATGTATATTGATGTACCGAAGGAGTTCGGAGTCCCGGATGAGATCGGGGACATGACGAGGAGTCTCGAAATGGTCGAGACGTAAAGATCGATATATTGGACGACTATATTCGGACTTCGGAAAGGTTCCGAGTGATTCGGGTATTTTTTGGAGTACCGGAGAGTTACGGGAATACGTATTGGGCCTTATTGGGCCATACGGGAAAGAAGGAAAAGGGCCTCAAGGTTGGCCGCACCCCTCCCCTTGGTCTGGTCCGAATTGGACTAGGGAAGGGGGGCGCCCCCTTCCTTCCTTCTCTTTTTCCCTTCCTCTTTTCCTATTCCATATGGGAGGTGGAATCCTACTAGGACTAGGGAGTCCTAGTAGGACTCCACACTTGGTGCGCCCCCTCCTAGGGCCGGCCTCCTCCTCCCTTGCTCCTTTATATACGGGGGCAAGGGGGCACCCCAGAGACACAACAATTGATCCTTGAGATCTTTTAGCCGTGTGCGGTGCCCCCCTCCACCAAATTACACCTCGATAATATCATTGCGGAGCTTAGGCGAAGCCCTGCGTCGGTAGAACATCATCACCGTCACCACGTCGTCGTGCTGACGAAACTCTCCCTCAACACTCGGCTGGATCGGAGTTCGAGAGACGTCATCGAGCTGAACGTGTGTAGAACTCGGAGATGCCGTGCATTCGGTACTTGATCGGTCGGATCGTGAAGATGTACGACTACATCAACCGCGTTGTGATAACGCTTCCGCTGTCGGTCTACGAGGGTACGTGGACAACACTCTCCCCTCTTGTTGCTATGCATCACCATGATCTTGCGTGTGCGTAGGAAATTTTTTGAAATTACTACGTTCCCCAACAGTGGCATCCGAGCCTGGTTTTATGCGTTGATGCTATGCACGAGTAGAACACAAGTGAGTTGTGGGCGATATAAGTCATACTGCTTACCAGCATGTCATACTTTGGTTCAGCGGTATTGTGAGATGAAGCGGCCCGGACCGACATTACGCGTACGCTTACGCAAGACTGGTTTCACCATTCGGAGCACTCGTTAATTAAAGGTGACTGGCGGGTGTCTGTCTCTCTCACTTTAGTTGAACCGAGTGTGGCTACGCCCGGTCCTTGCGAAGGTTAAAACAGCACCAACTTCACAAACTATCGTTGTGGTTTTGATGCGTAGGTAAGAACGGTTCTTGCTAAGCCCGTAGCAGCCACGTAAAACTTGCAACAACAAAGTAGAGGACGTCTAACTTGTTTTTGCAGGGCATGTTGTGATGTGATATGGTCAAGACATGATGTGATATAATGTGTTGTATGAGATGATCATGTTTTGTAACCGAGTTATCGGCAACTGGCAGGAGCCATATGGTTGTCGCTTTATTGTATGAGATGCAATCGCCATGTAATAGTTTTACTTTATCACTAAGCGGTAGCGATAGTCGTAAAAGCAATAAGTTGGCGAGACGACAACGATGCTACGATGGAGATCAAGGTGTCGCGCCGGTGACGATGGTGATCATGACGGTGCTTCAGAGATGGAGATCACAAGCACGGTGCTTCGAAGATGGAGATCACAAGCATGGTGCTTCGGAGATGGAGATCAAAAGCACAAGATGATGATGGCCATATCATATCACTTATATTGATTGCATGTGATGTTAATCCTTTATGCATCTTATCTTGCTTTGATTGACGGTAGCATTATAAGATGATCTCTCACTAAAATTTCAAGATAAAAGTGTTCTCCCTGAGTATGCACCATTGCAAAAGTTCTTCGTGCTGAGACACCACGTGTTAATCGGGTGTGATAGGCTCTACGTTCAAATACAATGGGTGCAAAACAGTTGCACACGCGGAATACTCAGGTTAAACTTGACGAGCCTAGCATATACAGATATGGCCTCGGAACACAGAGACCGAAAGGTCGAGCGTGAATCATATAGTAGATATGATCAACATAGTGATGTTCACCATTGAAACTACTCCATCTCACGTGTTAATCGGACATGGTTTAGTTGCTTTGGATCACGTAATCACTTAGATGATTAGAGAGATGTCTATCTAAGTGGGAGTTCTTAAGTAATATGATTAATTGAACTTAAATTTATCATGAACTTAGTCCTGATAGTATTTTGCAAATTATGTTGTAGATCAATAGCTCGCGTTGTTGCTTCCCTGTGTTTATTTTTTGTTCCTAGAGAAAAATTATGTTGAAAGATGTTAGTAGCAAAGATGCGGATTGGATCCGTGATCTGGGGATTATCCTCATTGCTGCACAGAAAAATTATGTCCTTCATGCACCGCTAGGTGACAGATCTATTGCAGGAGCAGATGCAGACGTTATGAACGTTTGGCTAGCTCAATATGATGACTACTTGATAGTTTAGTGCACCATGCTTAACGGCTTAGAATTGGGACTTCAAAGACGTTTTGAACGTCATGGGCCATATGAGATGTTCCAGGAGTTGAAGTTAATATTTCAAGCAAATACCCGAGTTGAGAGATATGAAATCTCCAACAAGTTCTATAGCAAAAAGATGGAGGAGAATCGCTCAACTAGTGAGCATGTGCTCAGATTGTCTGGGTACTACAATCGCTTGAATCAAGTGGGAGTTTATCTTCCAGATAAAATAGTGATTGACAAAATTCTCTAGTCACCATCACCAAGTTAGTAGAACTTCGTGATGAACTATGGTATGCAAGGGATGACGAAAGTAATTCCCGAGCTCTTCGTGATGGTGAAATCGACGAAGGTAGAAATCAAGAAAAACATCAAGTGTTGATGGTTGACGAGACCACTTCAAGTCTTGATGGTTGACGAGACCGCTAGTTTGAAGCAAAGGGCAAAGGGAAAAAGGGGAACTTCAAAAAGAACGGCAAACAAGTTGCTGCTCAAGTGAAGAAGCCTAAGTCTGGTCCTAAGCCTGAGACTAAGTGCTTCTACTGCAAAGGGACTGGTCACTGGAAGCGGAACTACCCCAACTATTTGGTGGATAAGAAGGATGGCAAAGTGAACAAAGGTATATTGGATATACATGTTATTGATGTGTACTTACTAGTGTTTATAGCAACCCCTCGGTATTTGATACTGGTTTAGTTGCTAAGAGTAGTAACTCGAAAACGGGAGTTGCAGAATAAACAGAGACTAGTAAAAGGCGAGGTGACGATGTGTGTTGGAAGTAGTTCCAAGATTGATATGATCATCATCGCACACTCCCTATACTTTCGGGATTAGTGTTGAAACTAAATAAGTGTTATTTGGTGTTTGCGTTGAGCATGAATATGATTTGATCATGTTTATTGCAATACGATTATTCATTTAAGTTAGAGAACAATTGTTGTTCTGTTTACATGAATAAAAACCTTCTATGGTCATACACACCAACGAAAATGGTTTGTTGGATCTCGATCGTAGTGATACACATATTCATAATAATGAAGCCAAAAGATGCAAAGTTAATAATGATAGTGCAACTTATTTGTGGCACTGCCGTTTAGGTCATATTGGTGTAAAGCGCATGAAGAAACTCCATACTGATGGGATTTTGGAATCACTTGATTATGAATCACTTGATGCTTGCGAACCGTGCCTCATGGGCAAGATGACTAAAACGCCGTTCTCCGGAACTATGGAGAGAGCAACAGATTTATTGGAAATCATACATACAGATGTATGTGGTCCGATGAATATTGAGGCTCGTAGCAGGTATCATTATTTTCTGACCTTCACAGATGATTTGAGCAGATATGGGTATATCTCCTTAATGAAACAGAAGTCTGAAACATTTGAAAAGTTCATATAATTTCAGAGTGAAGCGGAAAATCATCGTAACAAGAAAATAAAGTTTCTACGATCTGATCATGGAGAAGAGTATTTGAGTTACGAGTTTGGCCTTCAGTTAAAACAATGTGAAATAGTTTCGCTACTCACGCCACCTGGAACACCATAGCATAATGGTGTGTCCGAACGTCATAACCGTACTTTATTGGATATAGTGCAATCTATGATGTCTCTTACCAATTTACCACAATCGTTTTGGGGTTATGCATTAGAGACAGCTACATTCACATTAAATAGGGCACCATCAAAATCCGTTGAGACGACGCCTTATAAACTGTGGTTTGGCAAGAAACCAAAGTTGTCGTTTCCTAAAGTTTGGGGTTGCGATGCTTATGTGAAAAAGTTTCATCCTGATAAGCTCAAACCCAAATCGGAGAAATGTGTCTTCATAGGATACCCGAAGGAGACAGTTGGGTACACCTTCTATCACAGATCCGAAGGCAAGACATTCGTTGCTAAAAATGGATCCTTTCTAGAGAAGGAGTTTCTCTCGAAAGAAGTGAGTGGGAGGAAAGTAGAACTTGATGAGGTAACTGTACCTGCTCCCTTATTGAAAGTAGTTCATCACAGAAATCTGTTCCTGTGACTCCTACACCAATTAGTGAGGAAGTTAATGATGATGATCATATAACTTCAGATCAAGTTACTACCAAAACTCGTAGGTAAACCAAAGTGAGATCCACACCAGAGTGGTACGGTAATCCTGTTCTGGAGGACATGTTATTTGACCATGACGAACCTACGAACTATGAAGAAGCGATGGTGAGCCCAGATTCCGCAAAATGGCTTGAGGCCATGAAATCTGAGATGAGATCCATGTATGAGAACAAAGTATGACTTTGATTGACTTGCCCAATGGTCGGCGAGCCATTGAGATTAAATGGATCTTCAAGAGGAAGACGGACGCTGATAGTAGTGTTACTATCTACAAAGCTAGAATTGTCGCAAAAAGGTTTTCGACAAGTTCAAAGTGTTGACTACGATGAGAGTTTTTCACTCGTATCTATGCTTAAGTCTGTCCGAATCATGTTAGCAATTGCCGCATTTTTATGAAATATGGCAAATGGATAAACAAAACTGCATTCCTTAATGGATTTATTAAAGAAGAGTTGTATATGATGCAACCAGAAGGTTTTGTCAATCCTAAAGGTGCTAACAAAATATGCAAGCTCCAGCGATCCATCTGTGGACTGGTGCAAGCATCTCGGAGTTGGAATATACCCTTTGATAAGTTGATCAAAGGATATAGTGTTATACAGACTTGCGGTGAAGCCTGTATTTACAAGAAAGTGAGTGGGAGCACTACAGCATTTCTGATAAGTATATGTGAATGACATATTGTTGATCGGAAATAATGTAGAATTATTCTGCAAAGCATAAAGGAGTGTTTGAAAGGAGTTTCTCAAAGATAGACCTCGGTGAAGCTGCTTACATATTGAGCATCAAGATCTATAGAGATAGATGAAGACGCTTGATAAGTTTTTCAATGAGTACATACCTTAACAAAATTTTGAAGTAGTTCAAAATAGAACAGTCAAAGAAAGAGTTCTTGTCTGTGTTACAAGGTGTGAAATTGAGTAAAGACTCAAAGCCCGACCACGGCAAAAGATAGAAAGAGAATGAAAGTCATTCCCTATGCCTTGGCCATAGGTTCTATAAAGTATGCCATGCTGTGTACCAGATCTATTGTATACCCTACACTGATTTTGGCAAGGGAGTACAATAGTGATCTAGGAGTAGATCACTGGACAACGGTCAAAATTATCCTTACTGGAATAAGGATATGTTTCTCGATTATGGAAGTGACAAAAGGCTCGTCGTAAAAGGTTACGTCGATGCAAGTTTTGACACTAATCTAGATGACTCTAAGTCTCGGTCTAGATACATATTGAAAGTGGGAGCAATTAGCTAGAGTAGCTCCATGCAGAGCATTGTAGACATAGAAATTTGCAAAATACTTACGGATCTGAATGTGACAGACCCATTGACTAAAATTAGCTCACTATCAAAACATGATCACACCTTAGTACTCTTTGGGTGTTAATCACATAGCGATGTGAACTAGATTATTGACTCTAGTAAACCCTTTGGGTGTTGGTCACATAGAGATGTGAACTATGGGTGTTAATCACATGGTGATGTGAATTATTGATGTTTAATCACATGGCGATGTGAACTACATTATTGACTCTAGTGCAAGTGGGAGACTGAAGGAAATATGCCCTAGAGGCAATAATAAAGTATTATATATTTCCTTATATCATGATAAATGTTTATTATTCATGCTAGAATTGTATTAACCGGAAACATAATACATGTGTGAATATATAGACAAACAGAGTGTCACTAGTATGCCTCTACTTGACTAGCTCGTTAATCAACGATGGTTATGTTTCCTGGCCATAGACATAAGTTGTCATTTGATTAACGAGATCACCTCATTAGGAGAATGACGTGATTGACTTGACCCATTCCGTTAGCTTAGCACTCGATCGTTTAGTATGTTGCTATTGCTTTCTTCATGACTTATACATGTTCCTCTGACTATGAGATTATGCAATTCCCGTTTACCGGAGGAACACTTTGTGTGCTACCAAACGTCACAACGTAAATGGGTGATTATAAAGGTGCTCTACATGTGTCTCCAAAGGTACTTGTTGGGTTGGCGTATTTCGAGATTAGGATTTGTCACTCCAATTGTCGGAGAGGTATCTCTGGGCCCACTCGGTAATGCACATCACTATAAGCCTTGCAAGTATTGTGACTAATGAGTTAGTTGCGGGATGATATGTTACGGAACGAGTAAAGAGACTTGCCGGTAACGAGATTGAACTAGGTATCGAGATACCGACGATCAAATCTCGGGCAAGTAACATACCGGTGACAAAGGGAACAACGTATGTTGTTATGCGGTCTGACCGATAAAGATCTTCGTAGAATATATGGGAGCCAATATGGGCATCCAGGTCCCGCTATTGGTTATTGACCGGAGATGTGTCTCGGTCATGTCTACATAGTTCTCGAACCTGTAGGGTCCGCACGCTTAAAGTTACAATGACAGTTTTATTATGAGTTTATGTATGTTGATGTACCGAAGGAGTTCGGAGTCCCGGATGAGATCGGGGACATGACGAGGAGTCTCGAAATGGTCGAGACGTAAAGATCGATATATTGGACGACTATATTCGGACTTCGGAAAGGTTCCGAATGATTCGGGTATTTTTCGGAGTACCGGAGAGTTACGGGAATACGTATTGGGCCTTATTGGGCCATACGGGAAAGAAGGAAAAGGGCCTCAAGGTTGGCCGCACCCCTCCCCTTGGTCTGGTCCGAATTGGACTAGGGAAGGGGGGCGCCCCCTTCCTTCCTTCTCTTTTTCCCTTCCTCTTTTCCTATTCCATATGGGAGGTGGAATCCTACAAGGACTAGGGAGTCCTAGTAGGACTCCACACTTGGTGCGCCCCCTCCTAGGGCCGGCCTCCTCCTCCCTTGCTCCTTTATATACGGGGGCAAGGGGGCACCCCAGAGACACAACAATTGATCCTTGAGATCTTTTAGCCATGTGCGGTGCCCCCCTCCACCAAATTACACCTCGATAATATCATTGCGGAGCTTAGGCGAAGCCCTGCTTCGGTAGAACATCATCACCGTCACCACGCCGTCGTGCTGACGAAACTCTCCCTCAACACTCGGCTGGATCGGAGTTCGAGGGACGTCATCGAGCTGAACGTGTGTAGAACTCGGAGGTGCCGTGCGTTCGGTACTTAATCGGTCGGATCGTGAAGACGTACGACTACATCAACCGCGTTGTGATAACGCTTCCGCTGTCGGTCTACGAGGGTACGTGGACAACACTCTCCCCTCTCGTTTCTATGCATCACCATGATCTTGCGTGTGCGTAGGAAATTTTTTGAAATTACTACGTTCCCCAACAGGTAGAACATCATCATCGTCACCACGCCGTCGTGCTGACGAAACTCTCCCTCAACACTCGGCTGGATCAGAGTTCGAGGGACGTCATCGAGCTGAACGTGTGCTAAACTCGGAGGTGTCGTGCGTTCGGTACTTGATCGGTCGGATCGTGAAGACGTACGACTACATCAACCGCGTTGTATTAACACTTCCGCTTTCGGTCTACGAGGGTACGTGGACAACACTCTCCCCTCTCGTTGCTATGCCTCACCATGATCTTGCGTGTGCGTGGGAATTTTTTTGAAATTACTACGGTCCCCAACAAGCGCACGGCGAGACAACGATTGGCACCGGCGATGCCAATGGCCATGGTGTAGTCGGTGAGCCAGTCTTCTAGCTTCACCGTCCCGTTGTACTTGGGGGGTGTCGCGGGGGAGCATGAATCCTTTGGGAAAGGGATCCTCCCGGATGCGCGGGCCGAAGCACGCTGGCCCGATAGCGCCGCTCTCCTCCACCTCCAGGGAGCGAGTGAGCTGAGCGAGGCGGTGGCGAGCATCGGCGTCGTTGATGGCGCGCGGGCCGAGTCGACTTGCGGCCAGGCCACGGGGGGCCGGGTCGGTTGGAGCCGGACGCCGGCCATGCTGGCCGGGTCCACGCTGGATCCCTAGGACGGGCTCGTCGCCCAATCTGCCGGCGGCTGTAGCGGCCGGGTCGCGCCGAGTCCGCGCTCGGCCGGAGTGCGCCTCACCGGGTGGTGAGGAAGCGGTGTGCAGAATTTCACCGGGCCCGCCAAGGCGGGCGGAGCCGGATCCCGCCGGCTTGGCGAGCTGGTTGAGGCGGTCCTGCTGGGTGTTGGCGGCGTGGAGGAGTTCACGCATCCGCCCGATGCGCTCTTTCAACTCCTCACCCGCGAGCTGGTCCAGGCCGACTGCGGCTGCCTGGGCAGCGCGCCTGTTCTTCGCTGGGGTCTCGTAGACGGTTGAGACGGCGCCGAGGGCCCGGCCGATCGCTCCTCCCCGGGCACGCACATCGGCGACCCGGCTTGGCTCGGCCGCGGCGGGCGTGAATCCGTAGGCGGCGTCGTGCTCCAGCTGAGCGGCGTCCAGGCGACGCTGAGTGGCGGCGAGCGTCTCAGATAGGTCCAGCATCTGCTGGCGCCTTTCCTCGAGCTGGGTTCGGGCCTCAGCGACGTTGGTGGCGTCGACGTCGGTGCCGATGGGGATGCGGAGGCTCTGCATCGCGGCGCGCAACGGATCGGACGGCTCGATCCGATCCCCTGCGGCCCTGGCTTCGGCAGCCTTCCTCGTCTTGCTCGACGAGGAGGAGGTGTCGTCGCCGGTGACGAAGACCTTCACATGGACGTCCATTGCCCCGGCGGAAACGTCGCCGCCGAGGGAGAGGGGAGAGTCGGTGTAGCTGAGCACCTCGCTGGGGTACTCGTCGGCCGCGAACGCATCAGAGATGCGCAACGCGACGAAGGAGGCGACAAGCGCGCCGACGACGTCGTCCGCCAACGCGACGGACTCGTCGACGTAGGAGAAGGGGCCCGTCTGAAGCATGCTCCCGGCCAGCTCCTCGAGCTGCCCCACGGTGGGCGCCAACTGTCGTGGTGGGCGCACGGTAGATGCCAAGGGATGGCTAAAGAGAGGAGGAGGCTCGAGGGCGCTGGTGGACTCCAGAGGCGAGGTTGACATGAGCGGGCGCGGGACGCCGGATATACCCAGGTTCGGGGCTCTCCGGAGAGATAATACCCCTAGTCCTGCCGAGTGTAGTTGGATGATCGATAGTACAATGTTGCTCCTCGAGCTGTATGGAGGAGGAAGGAAGCTGGCCAAGGCTTGGGCTGCTCCTTCTCTCCGGTGTTGCTGTTTTGTGGCTAGTCCTCTCGCTCGCTCCCCCGAATGATCGTGGGCTCCCGGGGGTTTTATAGTCCAACCCCCCGGGGGTACAATGGTAATGTTACAAGTCGGTGGGTCCGTATTGTCGGTGTCCGGGGACCCGGGCTGGGTCCCGCTGAGGGCTTGTGGTTCGTCGGGTTCCCCTAGGTGCGGGCCCCGCATGCCTAGGGGGACTGTGCGCCGTCTTGTCGATTGTGAGGGCGTGGTCGAGTCGAGTCGCGTACAGTGCTCTCCGTCAGGTTGCCGCTTGCTGTCGTCAGCGGTGAGGGCGGGGGCACTGTAGCCACGCCGGCCCTGGTCAGCGGGTAGGTGAGGGGCACTGTTGCCACATTCCTGCTGACCAGAGGCATGGGGCGGGGCACTGTTGTCTCGGTCATCGTTGATTGATGTCTCGTCCCCATCATACGGCCTGGATGGGACGGGAGTTGACCCGCGGCTGGATTGCGTAGCACGCCATGGGTGGCGCTGGCTTGGTGAGGAGGCTTTGGCCGTGCCGGGTTCGGCTATCTTGCGCTAGTTGTTGAGGCTGAGTCAACGTGTCTTGCCGGGTCGGCTAGTCTGGCCGGCTTGCGGGGCTTGGCCGGGTCGAGCGACCCGGCCAAACGCGTGCCGGTATTGAGGGGCGGTGCCAGCCCCGTTGTTTTTTTGAAGAGGATCCGGGTTCCGTTGCCTGCCCGGGGTCCATCCCCCCGACAATCATCGCCAAGGAAATCATCACCACCACCATCCTCTCGGCCACCACCATCACCACCACCACCATCCGCTCGGTCACCACAACCACCACCAGTCCAAAGAGAGACATCCGTTTGGGTTAAGATCTTCCCACGAGTGAGCTCCCAATAGTTTTTTTTGCAGTCTCATCCATTGTGTTAGGTTCATGAACATGTTAGCACGGTCTTCGGCTTTCTTTGCATTCCGAAGCCTCTCCTCCTCTAGTGCAAGCTTACGCTCATCCGCCTTCAACTTTCTCTCTTTGGCCGCTAACTTGGATCTCCATTTCTCGTCCTCCAACATCTTTAGCTCATTCCATCTCGCGGTCTTCTCTTCCTTGCGTTCGACTGAATTTTCTTGGTCTCAATCATGGCCACAAGTTCATCTTCGTATGTGCCATTGAATGCTCCTCTCTTCTTTCTCTCTTTTGCAATCTTGTTGGCATCTTCATCCTCCTCGTCACCATCTTCAACGGATATGGCCAACCTTGATCTCATTGGGGTGGTCTCCTCAACTTTTGGGATCCACTTCTCATTGGTACAAAGCTCTTTGTAACAATGATACATAGTGATTGGTTTGTGCCTGAACTTCTTGTTTCTTTGTTTGAAGAGATCCTGGATGACCAGGCCAAACTTCGTGGCTGGCACACCGCTAGGTGGTGCATGGTTCACTTGATCAATTCAACTGAATCATCATTTGCATTGGTCTTGGATGGTGCCCCAACGATGTCCAAGAGAACCTTGGGTCCGGCTTGGTTTGACATCCACGGAGTTGTTGTAGTACTATGCAATTCTCCCCCAATTTTTATCCTTTGGTTGATCTGTTCTAACCGTGGCATCCATGGAGATGTTCATCCAAGCCGGACAATCTTCCGTTAGGTTGTAGTTGTGAGTCCTAATCCTTGCTCGCTTCATGCTTGATTATTGGGTCTCATTCTCCATTGGATCATCAATCTCTTCTTCTTTGGTCAGCTCTGCTCCAGCCACTTGATGATCCCACACAGAATCATAATTGAGATCATCAAGCCCAAACGATGGGACGACTACAAAGATGCCATGAATTCGGCCATGTTCATCTCCGCCCCACAACAACAACGACAACAACAACAACAAGCAACTGGATCAACCATCGTCTGCCAACAATCGACAAAATGCTTCGGCCGAAATGATTCAATTTTTTTTACCGAGTGGGCATTTCATCAAACACTTGGTGGTTGCGGCCCTTGTTGCTAGTTGGACCACCAGAGCACTAGCTGTAGGGGTGACTGGAGATGCCGCACGAGACACCAAACGGGGATGAGGGGCCGGATGGGCTTTCTTGTTCTTCGCCGACTCCTCCGTGAGGGCCGAACTGTTGGGGAACGTAGTAATTTCAAAAAATTCCTACGCACATGCAAGATCATGGTGATGCATAGCAACGAGAGGGGAGAGTGTTGTCCACGTACCCTCGTAGACCGAAAGCGGAAGCGTTAGCACAACGCGGTTGATGTAGTCGTACGTCTTCACGATCTGACCGATCAAGTACCGAACGCACGGCACCTCCGAGTTCAGCACACGTTCAGCCCGATGACGTCCCTCAAACTCCGATCCAGCCGAGTGTTGAGGGAGAGTTTCGTCAGCACGACAGCGTGGTGACGATGATGATGTTCTACCGACGCAGGGCTTTGCCTAAGCACCGCTACAGTATTATCGAGATGGACTATGGTGGAGGGGGGCACCGCACACGGCTAAAAGATCAAACGATCAATTGTTGTGTCTTTGGGGTGCCCCCTGCCCCCGTATATAAAGGAGCAAGGGGGGAGGTGCGGCCGGCCAGGAGGAGGCGCGCCAGGAGGAGTCCTACTCCCACCGGGAGTAGGACTCCCTCCCTTCCTTGTTGGATTAGGAGAAGGGGGGAAAGAGGAGGGAGAGAGGAAGGAAAGGGGGGGCACCACCCCCCTCTCCTTGTCCTATTAGGACTATGGGGAGGGGCGCACAGCCCTGCCCTGGCCACCTCTCCTCTTCTCCACTAAGGCCCACCATGGCCCATTAAGCCCCCGGGGGGTTCCGGTAACCCCTCGGTACTCCGGTAAAATCCCGATTTCACCCGGAACACTTCCGATATCCAAATATAGGCTTCCAATATATCAATCTTCATGTCTCGACCATTTCGAGACTCCTCGTCATGTCCGTGATCACATCCGGGACTCCGAACAACCTTTGGTACATCAAAACTCATAAACTCATAATATAACCGTCATCGAAACTTTAAGCGTGCGGACCCTACAGGTTCGAGAACTATCTAGACATGACCGAGACATGTCTCTGGTCAATAACCAAAAGCGGAACCTGGATGCTCATATTGGCTCCCACATATTCTATGAAGATCTTTATCGGTCAGACTGCATAACAACATACGTTGTTCCCTTTGTCATCGGTATTTTACTTGCCCGAGATTCGATCGTCGGTATCCCAATACCTAGTTCAATCTCGTTACCGACAAGTCTCTTTACTCGTTCTGTAATACATCATCCCGCAACTAACTCATTAGTTGCAATGCTTACAAGGCTTAAGTGATGTGCATTACTGAGTGGGCCCAGAGATACCTCTCCGACAATCGGAGTGACAAATCCTAATCTCGAAATACGCCAACCCAACAAGTACCTTTGGAGACACCTGTAGAGCACCTTTATAATCACCCAGTTACGTTGTGACGTTTGGTAGCACACAAAGTGTTCCTCCGTTAAACGGGATTGCATAATCTCATAGTCATAGGAACATGTATAAGTCATGAAGAAAGCAATAGCAACATACTAAACGATCGAGTGCTAAGCTAACGGAATGGGTCAAGTCAATCACATCATTCTCCTAATGATGTGATCCCGTTAATCAAATGACAACTCATGTCTATGGCTAGGAAACATAACCATCTTTGATCAACGAGCTAGTCAAGTAGAGGCATACTAGTGACACTCTGTTTGTCTATGTATTCACACAAGTATTATGTTTCCGGTTAATACAATTCTAGCATGAATAATAAACATTTATCATGAAATAAGGAAATAAATAATAACTTTATTATTGCCTCTAGGGCATATTTCCTTCAGTCTCCCACTTGCACTAGAGTCAAGAATCTAGATCACATCGCCATGTGATTTAACATCAATAGTTCACATCACCATGTGATTAACACCCATCGTTCACATCGTCATGTGACCAACACCCAAAGGGTTTACTAGAGTCAATAATCTAGTTCACATCGCTATGTGATTAACACCCAATGAGTACTAAGGTGTGATCATGTTTTGCTTGTGAGAGAAGTTTAGTCAACGGGTCTGCCATATTCAGATCCGTATATATTTTGCAAATTTATATGTCTACAATGCTCTGCATAGAGCTACTTTAGCTAATTGCTCCCACTTTCAATATGTATCCAGATGAAGACTTAGAGTCATCTGGATCAGTGCCAAAACTTGTATCGACGTAACCCTTTTACGACGAACCTTTTGTCACCTCCATAATCGAGAAACATATCCTTATTCCACTAAGGATAATTTTGACCGATGTCCAGTGATCTACTCCTAGATCACTATTGTATTCCCTTGCCAAAATCAGTGTAGGGTATACAATAGATCTGGTACATAGCATGGCATACTTTATAGAACCTATGGCTGAGGCATAGGGAATGACTTTCATTCTCTTTCTATCTTCTGCCGTGGTCGGGCTTTGAGTCTTACTCAATTTCACACCTTGTAACACAGGCAAGAACTCTTTCTTTGACTGTTCCATTTTGAACTACTTCAAAATCTTGTCAAGGTATGTACTCATTGAAAAAAACTTATCAAGCGTCTTGATCTATCTCTATATATCTTGATGCTCAATATGTAAGCAACTTTACCGAGGTCTTTCTTCGAAAAAATCCTTTCAAACACTCCTTTATGCTTGGCAGAATAATTCTACATTATTTCCGATCAACAATATGTCATTCACATATACTTATCAGAAATGTTGTAGTGCTCCCACTCACTTTCTTGTAAATACATACTTCACCGCAAGTCTGTATAAAACTATATGCTTTGATCAACTCATCAAAGCGTATATTCCAACTCCGAGATGCTTGCACCAGTCCATAGATGGATCGCTGGAGCTTGCACATTTTGTTAACACCTTTAGGATCGACAAAACCTTCTGGTTGCATCATATACAACTCTTCTTTAATAAATCCATTAAGGAATGCAGTTTTGTTTATCTATTTGCCAGATTTCATAAAATGCGGCCATTGCTAACATGATTCGGACAGACTTAAGCATAGATACGAGTGAGAAACTCTCATCGTAGTCAACACCTTGAACTTGTCGAAAACTTTTTGCGACAATTCTAGCTTTGTAGATAGTAATACTACTATCAGCGTCCGTCTTCCTCTTGAAGATCCATTTAATCACAATGGCTCGCCGATCATCGGGCAAGTCAATCAAAGTCCACACTTTGTTCTCATACATGGATCCCATCTCAGATTTCATGGCCTCAAGCCATTTTGCGGAATCTGGGCTCACCATCGCTTCTTCATAGTTCGTAGGTTCGTCATGGTCTAGTAACATAACCTCCAGAATAGGATTACCGTACCACTCTGGTGTGGATCTTACTCTGGTTGACCTACGAGGTTCGGTAGTAACTTGATCTGAAGTTACATGATCATCATCATTAGCTTCCTCACTAATTGGTGTAGGAGTCACAGGAACAGATTTCTGTGATGAACTACTTTCCAATAAGGGAGCAGGTACAGTTACCTCATCAAGTTCTACTTTCCTCCCACTCACTTCTTTCGAGAGAAACTTCTTCTCTAGAAAGGATCCATTCTTAGCAACGAATGTCTTGCCTTCGGATCTGTGATAGAAGGTGTACCCAACTGTCTCCTTTGGGTATCCTATGAAGACACATTTCTCCAATTTGGGTTTGAGCTTATCAGGATGAAACTTTTTCACATAAGCATCGCAGCCCCAAACTTTAAGAAACAACAACTTTGGTTTCTTGCCAAACCACAATTCATAAGGTGTCGTCTCAACGGATTTAGATGGTGCCCTATTTAACGTGAATGCAGTTGTCTCTAATGCATAACCCCAAAACGATAGTGGTAAATCGGTAAGAGACATCATAGATCGCACTATATCCAATAAAGTACGGTTACGACTTTCGGACACACCATTATACTGTGGTGTTCCAGGTGGCGTGAGTTTGTGAAACTATTCCACATTGTTTTAATTGAAGACCAAACTCGTAACTCAAATATTTGTCTCCGCATCAGATCGTAGAAACTTTCTTGTCACGATGATTTTCCACTTCACTCTGAAATTCTTCAAATGTTGCAGACTTATGTTTCATCAAGTAGATATACCCATATCTGCTCAAATCATCTGTGAAGGTCAGAAAATAACGATACCCGCCGCGAGCCTCAACACTCATCGGATCGCATACATCAGTATGTATTATTTCCAATAAGCCAGTTGTTTGCTCCATTGTTCCGGAGAACAGAGTTTTAGTCATCTTGCCCATAAGGCATGGTTCGCAAGCATCAAGTGATTCATAATCAAGTGATTCCAAAATCCCATCAGCATGGAGTTTCTTCATGCGCTTTACACCAATATGACCTAAACGGCAGTGCCACAAATAAGTTGCACTATCATTATTAACTTTGCATCTTTTGGCTTCAATATTATGAATATGTGTATCACTACGATCGAGATCCAACAAACCATTTTCGTTGGTGTGTATGACCATAGAAGGTTTTTATTCATGTAAACAGAACAACAATTGTTCTCTAACTTAAATGAATAACCGTATTGCAATAAACATGATCAAATCATATTCATGCTCAACGCAAACACCAAATAACACTTATTTAGGTTTAACACTAATCCCGAAAGTATAGGGAGTGTGCGATGATGATCATATCAATCTTGGAACCACTTCCAACACACATCGTCACTTCACCCTCAACTAGTCTCTGTTTATTCTGTAACTCCTGTTTCGAGTTACTAATTTTTAGCAACCGAACAAGTATCAAATACCCAGGGGCTACTATAAACACTAGTAAGGTACACATCAATAACATGTATATCAAATATAGCTTGTTCACTTTGCCATCCTTCTTATGCGCCAAATACTTGGGGTGGTTCCGCTTCTAGTGACCAGTTCCTTTGCAGTAGAAGCACTTAGTCTCAGGCTTAGGTCCAGACTTGGGCTTCTTCACTTGAGCAGCAACTTGCTTGCCATTCTTCTTGAAGTTCCCCTTCTTCCCTTTGCCCTTTTTCTTGAAACTAGTGGTCTTGTCTACCATCAACACTTGATGTTTTTCTTGATTTCTACCTTCGTCGATTTCAGCATCACGAAGAGCTTGGGAATCATTTCCGTTATCCCTTGCATATTATAGTTCATCACGAAGTTCTACTAACTTGGTGATGGTGACTAGAGAATTCTGTCAATCACTATCTTATCTGGAAGATTAACTCCCACTTGATTCAAGCGATTGTAGTACCCAGACAATCTGAGTACATGCTCACTGGTTGAGCTATTCTCCTCCATCTTGTAGGCAAAGTACTGTCAGAGGTCTCATACCTCCCGACACGGGCATGAGTATGAAATACCAATTTCAACTCTTGGAACATCTTACATGCTCCGTGGTGTTCAAAACATTTTTGAAGTCCCAGTTCTAAGCCGTAAAGCATGGTGCACTTAACTATCAAGTAGTCATCATACCGAGCTTTTGTCAAAACATTCATAACGTCTACATCTGCTCCTGCAATAGGTCTGTCACCTAGCGATGCATCAAGGACATAATTCTTTTGTGCAGCAATGAGGATAAACCTCAGATCACGGATCCAATCCGCATCATTGCTACTAACATCTTTCAACTTAGTTTTCTCTAGGAACATATAAAAATTAAATGGGGAGCAACATCGCGAGCTACTGATCTACAACATAGATATGCTAATACTACCAGGACTAAGTTCATGATAAATTAAAGTTCAATTAATCATATTACTTAAGAACTCCCACTTAGATAGACATCCCTCTAGTCATCTAAATGATCACGTGATCCAAATCAACTAAACCATGACCGATCATCACGTGAGATGGAGTAGTTTTGAATGGTCAACATCACTATGTTGATCATATCTACTATATGATTCACGCTCGACCTTTCGGTCTCAGTGTTCCGAGGCCATATCTGCATATGCTAGGCTCGTCAAGTTTAACCTGGGTATTCTGCGTGTGCAAAACTGGCTTGCACCCGTTGTAGATGGACGTAGAGCTTATCACACCCGATCATCACGTGGTGTCTGGGCACGACGAACTTTGGCAATGGTGCATACTCAGGGAGAACACTTTTATCTTGAAATTTAGTGAGAGATCATCTTATAATTTTACCGTCAATCAAATCAAGATAAGATGCATAAAAGATAAACATCACATGCAATCAATATAAGTGATATGGTATGGCCATCATCATCTTGTGCTTGTGATCTCCATCTCCGAAGCACCGTCATGATCACCATCATCACCGGCACGACACCTTGATCTCCATCGTAGCATCGTTGTCGTCTCGCCAATCTTATGCTTCTACGACTATCTCTACCGCTTAGTGATAAAGTAAAGCATTACAGGGCGATTGCATTGCATACAATAAAACGACAACCATATGGCTCCTGCCAGTTGCCGATAACTCGGTTACAAAACATGATCATCTCATACAATAAAATTTAGCATCATGTCTTGACCATATCACATCACAACATGCCCTGCAAAAACAAGTTAGACGTCCTCTACTTTGTTGTTGCAAGTTTTACGTGGCTGCTACTGGGCTTAGCAAGAACCGTTCTTACCTACGCATCAAAACCACAACGATAGTTTGTCAAGTTGGTGTTGTTTTAACCTTCGCAAGGACCGGGCGTAGCCACACTCGGTTCAACTAAAGTTGGAGAAACTGACACCCGCCAGCCACCTGTGTGCAAAGCACGTCGGTAGAACCAGTCTCGCGTAAGCGTACGCGTAATGTTGGTCCGGGCCGCTTCATCCAACAATACCGCCGAACCAAAGTATGACATGCTGATAAGCAGTATGACTTATATCGCCCACAACTCACTTGTGTTCTACTCGTGCATATGACATCTACGCATAAAACCAGGCTCGGATGCCACTGTTGGGGAACGTAGTAATTTCAAAAAAATTCCTACGCACACGCAAGATCATGGTGATGCATAGCAACGAGAGGGGAGAGTGTTGTCCACGTACCCTCGTAGACCGAAAGCGGAAGCGTTAGCACAACGCGGTTGATGTAGTCGTACGTCTTCACGATCCGACCGATCAAGTACCGAACGCACGGCACCTCCGAGTTCAGCACACGTTCAGCCCGATGATGTCCCTCGAACTCCGATCCAGCCGAGTGTTGAGGTAGAGTTTCGTCAGCACGACGGCGTGGTGACGATGATGATGTTCTACCGACGTAGGGCTTCGCCTAAGCACCGCCAATTATTATCGAGGTGGACTATGATGGAGGGGGGCACCGCACACGGCTAAAAGATCAAACGATCAATTGTTGTGTCTTTGGGGTGCCCCCTGCCCCCGTATATAAAGGAGCAAGGGGAGAGCTGCGGCCGGCCAGGAGGAGGCGCGCCAGGAGGAGTCCTACTCCCACCGGGAGTAGGACTCCCTCCCTTCCTTGTTGGATTAGGAGAAGGGGGAAAGAGGAGGGAGAGAGGAAGGAAAGGGGGGTGGCGCCCCCTTCTCCTTGTCCTATTCGGACTAGGGGGGGAGGGGCGCACGGCCCTGCCCTGGCCACCTCTCCTCTTCTTCACTAAGGCCCACTATGGCCCATTAAGCCCCCGGGGGGTTCCGGTAACCCCTCGGTACTCCGGTAAAATCCCGATTTCACCCGGAACACGTCTGATATCCAAATATAGGCTTCCAATATATCAATCTTCATGTCTCGACCATTTCGAGACTCCTCGTCATGTCCGTGATCACATCCGGGACTCCGAACAACCTTCGGTACATCAAAACTCATAAACTCATAATATAACCGTCATCGAAACTTTAAGCGTGCGGACCCTACGGGTTCGAGAACTATGTAGACATGACCGAGACATGTCTCCGGTCAATAACCAATAGTGGAACCTGGATGCTCATCTTGGCTCACACATATTCTACGAAGATCTTTATCGGTCAGACCGCATAACAACATACGTTGTTCCCTTTGTCATCGGTATGTTACTTGCCCGATATTCGATCGTCGGTATCCCAATACCTAGTTCAATCTCATTACCGGCAAGTCTCTTTACTCCTTCTGTAATACATCATCCCGCAACTAACTCATTAGTTGCAATGCTTGCAAGGCTTAAGTGATGTGCATTACCGAGTGGGCCCAGAGATACCTCTCCGACAATCGGAGTGACAAATCCTAATCTCGAAATACGCCAACCCAACAAGTACCTTCGGAGACACCTGTAGAGCACCTTTATAATCACCCAGTTACGTTGTGACGTTTGGTAGCACACAAAGTGTTCCTCCGGTAAACGGGAGTTGCATAATCTCATAGTCATAGGAACATGTATAAGTCATGAAGAAAGCAATAGCAACATACTAAACGATCGAGTGCTAAGCTAACGGAATGGGTCAAGTCAATCACATCATTCTCCTAATGATGTGATCCCGTTAATCAAATGACAACTCATGTCTATGGCTAGGAAACATAACCATCTTTGATCAACGAGCTAGTCAAGTAGAGGCATACTAGTGACACTCTGTTTGTCTATGTATTCACACAAGTATTATGTTTCCGGTTAATACAATTCTAGCATGAATAATAAACATTTATCATGAAATAAGGAAATAAATAATAACTTTATTATTGCCTCTAGGGCATATTTCCTTCACGAACCAGCGGACATGAGTTTCCTAGCTCGCTTGCTGCCTGCGGGAGTAGCGGGATTGCGGCATGTCGTCGCTGGAGAGGCAGTGGCCACCCCGACGACCTTGGTATCGGTGATGGCACCCAGTGTGGTGGCCCGGACGAGATTTTACATCCCCAACCTTTTTTTAGGTGTGTGCGCCGGTGTAGGGGTCGTTTGTGGCGGTGAAGTGTTGGCGGTGGTGGCGGTAGCCGGCGGGCTGCTGGAAGGGTCTTGGCTACCCATTCCGGCTTGAGGAGCCGCCATCGATGCTGATGGTGGCGCGCGAGGAAGCAACGACGAGAAAGATGGTGCCGCACGGGAGGGAGAAGAGAGGGGTGAAATTTTTACTCAACTGCATGGGGGCCCAGTGTTTTTAGGCGCTCTGGGGAAAAAAGTTCAGCTGTGGAGTAAAAAATTTACTCCTCTATAGGATTTAGGAGTTCAACTAGGTCTGATTTAGATGATTAAACAAAAAAACTCCCTTATAGCATTTTAGGGGATTGGCCAAAGATGCTCTAATTGAACAGACTACATTACTAGACACACACAAAACATTGTTTCGAGACCCCATCACTTCCACCATCACCGGAACAACCGTTGGAGGTTGAGTGAACCTTGATGACACCGTTGGCCAGGTCGCTCTCTCTTCTTTCTCTAGATGGGATGTTGGCGGCTAGGTTAGATTTTTTGGGTGTGTGTGATTGTGTAAGTAACCATTCCACTATACCTAATTTTATACACATTAGTTTTGATCTATCCAAGTTTTTTCTCCAGGTTAGAGGCTTT
The DNA here is from genome assembly GCF_018294505.1 of Triticum aestivum. NCBI lineage: Eukaryota > Viridiplantae > Streptophyta > Magnoliopsida > Poales > Poaceae > Triticum > Triticum aestivum. Next base: position 171,281,031 of record NC_057802.1, on the reverse strand, counting down.
AAGCCCATTGCCATCTTATTAAACTTTAGCTCACGAAAAGTAGATGAGATTTTGCTTGCCACAATTTTTTTCCGGCTTAGCACGACGATTTTCTGACTGTCTATTACAACAAGGTTTGCCTAGCTCTAACGAGAGAGGGACGATGATGATGACGCGTCTTCAGCTTGCTCCAGTGCTTGTATTCATCTCTAGGTGGTTTTGCGGACATGGATGTAATTTGTGTTTCTTCTCGTGTTCTTTATATTGGCATGATGTTTGATGAATACTCCCTTCATCCCTAAATATAAGTATGATGTTTGATGAATACTCCCTCCGTCCCTAAATATAAGTCTTTATAGAGATTCCACTATGGACTACATACAGAGCAAAATGAGTGAATCTACACTCTAAAACGCATCTATATACATCCGTATGTGGTTTATAGTGGAATCTCTGCAAAGACTTATATTTAGGAATGGAGGGAGTAGATCAAAAAGTTTCCCCGCAAAATTGAAACACTTTGTTCTTTTACATGCCATAAAAACAAGATGGAACACTAAATTTATAGTATTTAACCAATAAAAATAATGAACAAAATCCAAACACCAAGCAAACATAAGCGCATCTGCAAAGCATACCCTCAAACCGACCGCAACTGTCCAGACTATGTGGTCTGGACGTGTTTTGCGATCCAACGCGTCCCTGTATCCGTCCGCTGGCCCGTGTGGACGTCCATTTCCTATAAATCGGAAGCAAACTAGCGGGCTTTGCAGGAGTCCCGACAACAGCCATGTAAGACTGCGACACTCCGGCTCACCCGAAATCCCTCTGAGACCCCATGTCTCCATCATTCCCTTTTTCTCTGCATCTGTTTTCTCTCTCGTGATGCAGCCGCTACACCTCCTAGGTCGCCCGCCAAACCCTTCCCGGAGCTCCACAACCTCCACCACTACAACCAAGCATCCATGCCGCTTTTCCACCACCATAGGTCCACACCTCTTCTCCGTCCGCCGCGCAGGTACCATGCCTGGCAAGTGTTTGGTGAAATGCCCATGTTAATTTTTTTGTCCCTTCTTCTTTGAAGCAATGGATTCATATATGGAGTACATGTATGAGCACTATGTTGAGTTGTCCGACGAGGAGGACTACGCGGATGAGGCGTCGATGATGCAGGAGGTCCTTGCAGACGTGGAGTGTGCGGAAGAGCATGTTATCAATTTCAAGGGATTGATCAAGGGTCATCGAGTGCTCAATCGGATAAGGGCGCAAGACTATTTGACACTGATGAGCGACTACTTTGCCCCCGATGCATATTCCCTGCCAACTTTCGCCGGCGCTTTAGGATGCGAAAAAATGTATTTAATCATCTCTACCATGGCGTATGGTCCTTTGATAACTACTTCATCTTGCATATGGCACGACCGCTGATTCGTGGGACGAATACCTACGGATGTCTAAGAGAACGCGCGAAGATGCCATGGAAAAATTGCTACTTCTATGGTCTCGATGTTTGGATCTCAGTACTTGAGAGAACCAATGTTGCACGCACCGATGGACTCTTGGCAATGTCTGAAACAATAGGGTGGCCAGGTTTCCTTGGATCTCTTGACTGCATGCATTGGAGATGGAAGAGCTGGCCAAAAGCTCTACAAGGGCAATACCAGGGTCATATTAAGAAGTCCATTATCATTCTTGAAGCAGCTGCATCATAGGATCTCTAGATTTGACACGCTTTCTCTATCAATGGCCGGGTCTCACAATGACACCAATGTGTTGCAGCAATCTCCATTGTTTGCAGGCCGACTGAAGGGAAGGCATCTCCTTCCTACTATACTATCAATGCCCAAGAACACAATATGGGTTACTATCTGGTTAACGGTATCTATCCTCCTTAGGCTACCTTTATCAAGACCATCTCTGAGCCACTTAGTCAGAAAATGTTTCACTTTGCCCAAAGACAAGAAGCAGCTAAAACAGATGTCTCTAGTCCTGTTTTACGGTTGTTCGTGGATGTGCTAAACAATGAGATTCGAAGACCTTAAGGGAGGTGATGGTATGTTCTGTGATAACAATGTTGCAGAGGATGAGGGTAAGGATGTTGCCTCGACTCTTGAATTTGAGAACATGGGTGATTCTATCGAACTTCCAAATCAGATTTTGGCCACGTTTGATGAGTTTGCTCAAATGCATCAACAAACTCGGCAGAAAGCAACTCATAAGCAACTCAATTAAGATTTGATTGAGCACCTGTAGGCAGTTAAAGAGGAAATAGAATATATATGCTATTTGATTTCATGTTTGAGCGACCGAGGGGGCAAACCCTGCCGCCGCTCCTAGTCCGCCGCCTCCAGATCCCTCCCTTGCCGCCGCCGACGTGCGCAACAGATACGGTCAGTGTAGGCGGCGGTGGGGATCCCTTCTCCTCGCACGATGCCCGGATCCATGGCACGGTGGATCCTGGCGGCAGCGCTTGGCGGCACGAGTGGATCCGTTGGGCATGGTGTGCCAGTCGGTTGGACATGGCTAGAAGATGGAGGTCGGGCTGGGCGTGGCCGATGGCGGCGGCAGCGTCTAGCCCAGATCCGGTCTTGGCGGTGACGACGGCGACGGCTGACCCGGATACGACCATGGTGGTAGCGGCGTTCCCTCCGCTGGGGATGACAGGCCAGGTGGTGGGTCCTTGTGGCGACGCCAGAGGCGGCGGATCTTGGGATCCCGTGTCCGGGCTCGTCGCGGGACACGCATGGCGGCCAGAGCTTCCTCCGGCCTCGACGGTGCTTGATGCGGGATCGCGGCGGCGGTTGCCGTTGTATGGGCGACGACAGCGGCTGCCGCGACGGTGGGTGCTCCCTGTAGTGCCCGGAATCGGGGCGGCGACCCCTCTTCATCAACGGCGGCAGACTCCGGGTCGTGTTGGCGACTCGGAGCCGGATCTCGAGATGGCGACGGCCTTCTGAGGCTGGGGGCGGTATGCGACGTCCTCTCCATCAACAGACCGGGTTCGATGCGGCTCGGCAGGTGACACATGAGCCTCTCTCGGAGTTGTCGGGCAGTGCCTGTCGTCGGCAGGTGAAGCCACCGGTGGATATGCTACCGGCGGATGCTACGCATGACATCTTATACGGAGGCGTCAAGTCATGCCTGCTGTCGGCAGGTTAATCACGACGGCTCTGGCGAAGGTGTCAAGTTTAGCCTGTTGTTGCTGGGTCGATGGTGGTGCGACAGTAGCGGGAGGCAGGTGGTATGGGACGTCTTTGTCTTCCGTTGTCTCCTCCAGAGATATCCAACTAGCGAGGCGTCGGTAGACGGATAAAGGCGAAGGGTACAAACAGCTTCAACGACAAGCTTATGCACTCCGGTGGAAACACAAGATCTCTGATCAGGCTATGTCATCGCGCGCCTGCGTCGTGTCCTTGCTGAAGGTGATGGATTGAAGCTTTGCTTTGGGGATGAGAATCCGAAGTTCAACCTTGTGGTGGACTCGCCATTATCGGCGCACGTGCGGCGATTCCTTCTTCAAGGGGTAGCCTAGGAGTTGTGTATTTTTCGTTTATGTTGTGTCTTGTATTATTGGGTTAGTGGTTATCTGCGGAAGTTACTGTCGTGAGGTATATGGCCTCAGAATTTGTTTTTTGCTTTTTTTCGGATCGATCGTGTTTGGCTGCTGGATTTTGCTATATTAATAATATATGGCTGCATGCATCGTTCTGATGCAGAGGCTGGGGCTATCCTTCTTTTCAAATAAAAAAGAATGTTTGGACTACGTTAATTTAAAAACTTCGTCATATTGTAATATTTAAGTTAGAATTATGATTTGATTTGCGGTATTTTAAGCTTGCGAACTTCAAATAAAAAGAACCGAAGATTTAACTATGATTGAATGACCGGCTCCCGCATCAGTAACTGTGGACTGGTTCTCACCAATCCACGGATGGATGCGGTGCCCGATTTGGGGTCGAAGATGCCCTAAACCACACATGCTCCGTTGAGATACTCATACACCGCCGGTGGATCCGACTGGAAAGCAAAAACCTATCGCGGTTGCATTCCATGCGCCCAGTGGCGGAGCCAGGAAAGAAATGGTGGGTGTGCACACCTAAAGAAATTCTACCTAATCCAAGTGTCATACATACAATAGTTGGCAAAAATATAATACAAATAGCCCAATCAAGTCAGACAACATTATAGTTCCCAAATATTCCAAATTTGCAACGTTGCAAATACAAATAGTCTTACATGAAAGATACACATATGTAGGCATGTAGAAACTATAACACTAAGTAACTCTACGACGTTCCTTTGCCATGAAATCTTCAACTATGTCTTCCTCGCTTACTTTCAAGAACACGTCTCGCTCAATGAATGTTACTAAACAGTTGTTCATGAGATCATCACTCATACTATTTCTCAACTTATTTTTCACTAGATTCATTGCCGAAAATACTCTTTCAACACTCGCTGTGGCCACCGGTAAGATCAATACCAATTTGATAAGCATGTAGACCAAATCATAGAGAACATGTTTGTTTGTACCGACAAGCATAACAGAGAGTTCACCAATATTACGCGCAGATCTGAACCTATCATCTTGTCTCATATCATCAATAAAAGTATCAAGTTGGAATTCAAGCCTTACCAAATCCATGCTTGATATGTCCTGGGGGTAGAATTCAGCAAGTTTCATTACCTTGAGTGCATCATAAGAAGCAAATGAATTGGCGGGGTTCAAAGCAGACATGCAAATAAGCAACTCCATATTAACCTCATCAAACCTATTGTCAAGCTCTTGAATGATTTGATCAAGGATACCAAGATATACTTCTTCTATAACGATCATCATTTGTTTGCACTTGATAATACCGAGGTGATCTTCCATGAGGCACATAATTATCCTCTGGTGTAGGAACTTCAATGCCATGTTTGTTGCAAAACAATGTCACCTTTGCAAGAAATTCTTCCCAGCCATGAGACCTCATATGTCGCATTTTATTCTTTGCCAAACTAACAAGTGCCATTGCATTAACAATATCTTGATCTCTCTTTTGCAATGACTGAGACAACTCATTAGTGTGGCCAAGAATAACAAGCATCACGTGAAGATTGAAAACAAAGTCATATGACTCCAAGGCAAAAGCCACTGCACGTATTCTTGTCCACTCACCACTTTGTGAAGGATCTTTTCCAATAGTATCAAGTACTTCTAGTATTGTGGGGTACATGGTAATAATGTGCAGAATGGTTCGAAAATGAGAACCCCACCGAGTATCACCGGGTCTAGCTAATCCCATCTCTTGATTTAACCCACTTCCACTTTCAATTTCACCCATTTCAAGTGCTTCCAGAACCTTTTGAGCTCTAACATCTCGAAGCATGTCATGACGCTTGCAAGAAACTCCAACAATATTCAGCAAGTAAGAAACATGATCAAAAAACCATTTACATGGTTCATTTCCCTTTGCCACGGCAATAAGAACCAATTGAAGTTGATGTGCAAAGCAATGAATGTAATAAGCAGAGGGCGACTCTTTCATGATCAATGTTTTCAACCCTTTAATCTCTCCTTTCATGTTGCTAGCCCCGTCATATCCTTGCCCACGGATTTGAGTAAGAGTCAAATGATGATCGGTAAGCAAAGATTCAATTGCAGCTTTAAGTGACAAGGAAGTTGTGTTGGCAACATGAACAACTCCAAGAAACCTCTCACACCCCTTTCCAACTTTATCAACATAACGTATGCAAATAGCAAGTTGCTCTTTATGAGATGCATCACTAGACTCATCAGCTAGGATCGCATAGTGCTCATCACCAAGATCTTCAATAATTTGTTTTGTAGTTAGCACAACACAAGATTCAATAATTTGTTTTTGTATCGTTGGACTAGTCAAGATGCAGTTTCTAGGAGCATTGTGCAAAACAATCTTATCAACTTCTTCATCATTTTCTGCAAGCCATTTTAGAAGTTCAAGAAAGTTCCCCCTATTGCTAGATTCTTCACTCTCATCATGTCCACGAAATGCCAATCCTTGGTTCAAAAGAAACCTCAAGCATCTTAGTGAATAAGTTAGCCTAGCCTTGTAAAGACGCAGATCATGTTTAGACACCCTCACCATGGTATTACAAATTGACGTTTGAGGTGTCACAAATAAATTGTACTTCTCTTGAGCTTGGTTGTGAATGCTACCAATACCGCCCATATGTTTGTCCAGTGCATCAGGTTTGTTCCAATTTCTCCAACCAGTTTTAACAAAGGCATCACCCCTAGGCCCCCCATTAGTTTTCCCTTTGAACAAATAGCACACAAAGCAATATGCTGCTTCCTTTGAGACACTATATTCTAGCCAACTGTACTTTTCAAACCAAACAAAACTAAAGTGTCGATTTTTACCATAGATTTTCCTGACTTGAAAAGCATGTGCATATGGTCGGCATGCAGTTTTTGCAATGTATCTTCTTCGAACACTATCTTGATCATTAAAAGCATACTCTAAAATAGGAGTTCTTTTCCCTGGATCACCTGAAAAGACATGTGCACTTGGCTGTTGGGGTGATGGAAGACTTGGCGTTGCATCTTCAATTTCAACATCGATCTCAGTATCTGTATCCATGTCCGTATCGGAATGGATTGGAGGTGGGGAATTAGGACACCGCACATTTTCAATAACTTCAGTGTGATGTTCAGTAGCAATCTTCCTCGCTTTCTCTTCATGTTTTCGAAAAAGGTCCAGAATGGCACCGTTCCTCTTCATGTTCTGCTCTGCAATTATATCAAAATTAAAACATCATTGGTAGCAGCAGCATACCGAATCAGTTCTACACAATATAAGCATCAGCTATTGACCATTGCATATAAACCAGTACAAATAAACGCTGGATTGGGCCACCGGGGCACTGGACATCAACTACTAGCAATTCATAATTCATATACACTGGACTGGGCATCAATTTATTTGGAAGCAGCAAAGCATCAATTTTGGGGGGAAGCTTGGAATCTCACCTTGCTGATTTGTTCAAACGGAGGTTGGGGAAGATGATTTGAGGCCGTCCGGCGCAGTACTAGTCCGGCGGTGCAGTGGTGAGGGAGACGCAGCTGGAGAGGCGTCCAGCCAGCCGCGAGCACGACAGGATCGATCCAGCCGCAGTCTGCAGGGGAGACGCAGCGGATGCCCCTGTCTCGTCTCTCGCCTGACGACGGCGACTGTGGGCGGGGCGAGCGGCGAGAGGAGGGGAGAGGAGGGGAGCGGCGAGAGGAGGGGAACCAGTGGCCGGAGCTCGGAGGAGAGACGGGTGAGGGCTGAGCCGCTGAGGCGGCGTGGCCAGAGAGGAGACGGGGGCACGGAGCTGCCTTCACACGCGAGAAGAAACCTAGACGGCTGGGGCTGGGCTTTGGACAGTCCTTTGGGCTAAATTAGTACATGGTAGAAAAAAAATTCTTCAAATTCTGGGTGGGCCACGGCCCACCGTGCCTACACGCTGCCTCCGCCACTGCATGCGCCCGTAGCGATCTATAGTAGTAGCACCGTTCTATCCACATGGTAGCGTGGGCGACTGCGTCAGAGACGAGGAGCGAGGGCCGCTGGATATGTACGCTTGCGCCCAGAAAAAGGCAGACGTGGGGAAAGGAGGCAGAAAAGTGTGGCTGGCAGCTGCCCTTTTTGGGTCCGCTTTCCGCCTGATTCGCACCCCCGCGCGCTGACGTCGGTGGACTGCCCTCCCAGCCACGAGTTTTCGTGCCTGACGAGCCCCCTCGCCGCTGACCTGGACGCCAGCTGTCCCCCCGCCGGGCGCCTCCCCGTCGCCGTCTCGTGTGCTACTTCCCACCCAGATCGGCATGCACCAGCGTCCTCCTCGAACCAGATAATTGCGTACACACCCCTATCGCTGCACTTGCTCACGAGAAGGCCGGTGCTGCTTTAGTTAACTTAAACCGGCCGCCATTTGCTGCACATCTGGATTGGATAAAGCCTCCCTGCAAATTTAGCTGCTGCAGCTTGACACCACGATTGCTACTGATACACGTGTACATGCATGCATATTGATACACATGTACGTGCATGAATATGGATCGACATGATGTGCACGTAGCCAGGTTGCCGGCGACGGTGTTTTCAGCTAGGCAACAAACACGCACTGGGAGGATGAATTACATGTGACTTGTATCTGTGCTACTTGGCCAAATGTTGCCATCTCTCTACACTAACGTGAATGTCTTTGCTTGTATATCCGCCACTGTGCCCATAAGAGAAATTCCAACGCCGCCGGCCCTTTTCATCCGCGCATGTTCGTTTGGATAAAAATCAGATATATCTAAACGAACCTGCGTCAGCTTTTCATCCACCGGGCGACCCATTTCAGGCCTAAATTTGGGTCTCATTTACGTCGGCGCGACACGAGGTGGACATGCGCGACACCCCCTACTCCTCCTCTGCCCGCCAGTCGGTGGCACATATGTCATTCTCTTTCTTCCTTCAGCAACAAGCACTCGGCTGCCCACCCTGTCACCGTCGCCGCCCAGTTTCAGTGCCCTCACCAGCCGGACGCACCCACATACCTCCCCGCAGCACACCACCTTGCAACATCGCCGCCTCCACCACCTCGCCGCTGGGCCACCGCAGCTTCCCCTGACGTCGCCGCCAGCACCACCTTGCCCCCGGCCAGCTCCTTCGACGACGACGCCGCGCTCGCCAGACGCCGCCAGGGCAGCTACTTGGTCCAGGGGAGGCGCGAGGCTCTTCGCCAACCTGCTTAGACGATGACGCCCGCAAGCTGTTCGACGGTTTGCCCACAAGGTACAAATGGACTCCGTCGACGAGTTCTTTTTTCACAATTGCATTTGCGACTCAGATGATTCTTCATCATACGATGAGGAGATGGTGGTTGCTGTATTGGTCGTCCATGACCACCTTAGTAGGCAGCGGCCGTTGTTCCGGGACTCGATTCCGGGGCACACTCCGGCGTTGAATCGCAACCGAGAGAGCGGTCATTTTCCGTCTCTGAAAGGACTACTTCGAGACACCTAATCCGCTCTTCAAACACCACCTATTCCGGCGTTGTTTCTGTATGGCTAGGCATCTTTTCAACCGTATCCGGGAGGGGGTGGTGGCATACGATAAGTATTTCGCTGCAAGGAGGATGCCCTTGAAAAGATTGGCTTCTCCTCTTATCAGAAATGCACTACAGCTATCCGGATGCTTGCATACGGAGTTCTCGGTAATCTCATTGATGAATATGTCCGTATGAGCAAGTCAAAATGCCTAGACTCCATGTACAAGTTCTGCAAGGCTGTGATAGCAGTGTTTGGCCCTGAGTACTTGAGAGAGAGAAATGTTGTCGATACAGCCCGCTTGTTGGCGATGAATGCCAGCAGAGGCTTTCCGGGGATGCTTGGTAGCATATATTGTATGCACTGGCAGTGGAAGAACTGCCCTTCTGCTTGGCAGGGGCAGTATAGGGGCTATGTCAAAGCTTGCACCGTCATACTAGAGGCCGTGGCTTCACAAGATCTATGGATTTGGCATCTTTCTTCGTCATGGCCAGATCTCACAATGATTTCAATGTGCTTCAACGCTCTCTGGTGTTTGCAAGGCCTGTCGAAGGGCAATTGTCCGGATGTGAATGTTAACATCAATGGCCACAACTACAACAAAGGATACTATCTAGCTGACGGTATCTATCCTCAATGGACTATCTAGTGAAGGCAGTTTACAACCCTGTAGGAGAGAAGAGGAAGAGATTTTCCCAAGCGCAAGAGAGTGCTAGGAAGGATGTGGAGCATGCATTCGGTGTTCTACAATCTCGATGGGCCGTCGTTCGGTGTCCTGCTAGAACTTGGAGCACCAAGAAGTTGTGGGAGGTGATGACTGCTTGTTTGATTATGCACAATATGATCGTAGAGTATGAGTGTCTGGAACGTATCTACGACCAAGGGTTTCAGTTTCAGGGTGACAATGTTGTGCCCAAACATGGAGGAGCGGCAATGTTTTCACAGTTCAACCAATTTCTTCATCAAATGCATGATTGGAAACTCAAATTCAGCTGCAAAATGGTTTGGTTGAGCATATATGGACTCACGTTGGCAACCAATAGATGTATTTTCTAAAAATGTATTTGAGAAAATTTAACTTTTATTTGGCTTGTAAACTATGATATATTTATTTGGCTTGTGAACTATGACATATTTATTTGGTTGTGAAACTATGTAAATGTTTGTATCTTGTTTGAATTATGTTTGAAAGCAAATGGCAGGCCGGCCGCGAGGGCGAAAATGGGTCTGCGTGTTGGGTGCACAACCGACCCAAACGCAAAAGGGGTCAGACGACAAGCGGGCGGTCAACCCAAACGGATAAAAAAACAAACAAAGCGCGCGTCCGTTTGGGTCAGCCCGCAACTCAAAATCCTGTTGTTTGCGCTTGTCCATTCAACACAACAGAAATCTGCATCATTCGACATATTGTTTTATGATTTTTACTTTCATGTATTATTACACAAGTAAATGTGTACATTTAAAACATGTTTTCTTACGCAGCACAATCAAAGCCGACCACATAGACAAGCATACACTCACATATATGAACGCACGCACGCACACCATACACATATGAGCATCTCCGAGGGACTGAGCTTGAATGCGAGCACGAATGTCAAGTTTAAGATTTGAACCCTGGTGGGTTGGGTATATCAAAGTTAACCCTGGTGGGTTGGAAATTACATAAACGCAAGACCAAAGGTGTGCTCCTCAAACTAGATATATCTCGAGCCTTTGACTCCTTGTCCTGGCCATTCCTTTTTGAAGTTCTTAGAGCCAAGGGTTTCTCGTGCACATGGAGATCGTGGATTGCCACTATGCTTAGAACGGCGAGCTCTAGAGTGATGGTTAATGGCAGTGTTGGGGAGAAAATTGTGCATGTCTGTGGACTTCGACAGGGAGCCTCTTTCACCATTACTTTTTGTGATTGCAATGGACGTGCTCACGGCGATGATGGTCAAAGCGCAAGAAGGGCAGGTGCTCAGCAGGATTCCTGGATGTCTTCCTATGCAACGGCTATCTCTGCATGCAGATGATGTGGTGTTGTTCATCAGACCGACGAGACCGGATCTGATGTTTGTCAAGGAGGCGATCATGATTTTTGGAGAGGCCTCGGGCTTGAGGATTAACTTTGCAAAGTCGTCGGCAATCATGATTAGAGCGGAGGAGGAAGAAGAGGAGCTAGTCAAACAAGCTTTACCGTGGAAGATGGAGAAATTCCCCTTCAAATATCTTGGATTACAACTGGGCATTAGGCAGCTCACGCGCTTGGAATGGCAGCCAATTGTGGATGATGTGCTGAATTTTGTTCCAGGTTGGCAGAGGGGCTTGGTCACGAGGCTGGGTCGGCTCATCCTAGTTAATCAAGTGGTACGAGCTCGCCCCACCCATCACTTAATGGTGGCAGAAGCGCCCAAATGGGCGATTGAGAGGGTGGATAAGGGGTGTCGCGCATTCTTTTGGGCAGGTACTGAATCTGTCCATGGCGGGGAGTGTTCTGTAGCCTGGCAGAAGGTTTGTCGCCCCAAACAGCTTGGTGGGCTTGGTGTGATTGACTTGCATAAGCACGGGATTGCGCTTCGTTTGCAGTGGGAATGGCTCAAACGACCGGACAGCTCGCGGCCCTGGCAAGGACTGAACTTTTCCTCCGACAAGCAAGTGCAAATTGCGTTCGGCAGTGGCAGCTTGGGGAAGGATCCAGCGTGCTGTTTTGGAGAGATCACTGGCTGAATGGAGCTCGCCTGGCTGAAATTGTGCCTTTGGTTGTTGGTAAGGTCAGGACTCAGGTGGCAAACAAGAGAACTGTCAAGAATGCGATGCATCTCCATTCCTGGACTTCAGACATTGTTGGAGATATGTCGACGGAGGAGTTGAGTCAGTTCGTTCATCTCTGGACTAGACTGATTGAGATAGAGCTCATTCCTAATGAGGAGGATAAACCGATCTGGCCAGGGGATGCCTCGGGTAAGTACACGGCAAAATCGGCATATAAGATGTTGTGCGAAGGGGGAATCAAATTCCAATGTGCATCTGCAGTCTGGCGGTGTTGGGCGCCACTAACTTGCAAGATTTTCATCTGGTTGGCTTTGCACTATCGTCTTTGGACGTCTGATCGGAGATACAGGCACGGGTTGCAGGATCAAACGTCTGTATGCTTTCTGTGTGATCAGGAGGAAGACACGGTGGATCACAATCTTTTACAGTGTGTTTTCGCTCGTCAGGTGTGGTATCTCTGCTGCACTAGACTTGGCATTGATGTTTCCATCTTGCCAACCACGACGGATAACCTGGAGGAGTGGTGGACTAGGTCGAGGAAGAGGATTCACAAGACATTCCGTAAAGGTTTTGACGCCTTTTGTATACTAGTTTGGTGGAACTTGTGGAAGCAGAGAAATGGTAGGGTATTTGCGTCACGAGCCATTGCTAGCGAATGGGGCACTGCTGAGCTGATTCATCAGGAGCTCCTGCGTTGGGTCCAAGCAGGAGGGAGAGGAGTACAACATCTAACCGAGGAGTAGTGTGTTTGCGTGGGAGTGGTGTGTTCGATGTGTTATCCGTCTGTGGATGGCCATCAATTGTAGCTCTTGTATATAACCTCTGCCTTCTATAAATCAATGGTACGCGTTTTGCGTACTCTAAAAAAAACCCACCCAATCACAAGTTGGTTTGCACAAGTAAAACATGTTGAACATACTACATGGCATATGTGGTGAGCAAATCTAAAAATAATGGATAAAAACATGTTGAACGTACCACGTGGCATATGTGGTGAGCAAACCTAAAAACAATGGAAAAGATATGTTGAACATAGTTCAATCACGAAACAACAACCCACTAAACTGTTTTGTTACATCCAACATCACTCGTGTGGACAGAAACTATAAAAAGCATGTTTTTTTGCATGATTTATAACAAGGGTCATATACATTTAAAAATTAGAGGGAATTTCATCGTTTACCCTCTAGTTTGACTTTTTACACTAATTACCTCATTCAGCACTTCTTCATCCAGATTACCACATTTAGAGAAAGTTTTGCTACTTTTATCCCTTTTAAATCTTTGAGGGCGGTCTAAAAGGTGGGTTTCGTCCGTCAACTACTCGTGATGTGCCATGTCGCGGGTTTTCTCCTGGCATTCTTTCTATGTATGAACTAGTTGAATGGCTTAACCAGACACATTTCCTCCCGATCAGGTGTACACTCATCGCATCATGGAGATGGTTTTGCTAAACAATGAGTGCGAGGGAGGTCCGACTTATGGATGCAAAAAAGTTCAAACGTGAGAAAAAAAATACAAGGAGGACAACCGCGACATGACATGCCATACTTATTTGACAGCCGAGACCGACCTTGCAGATCGCTCTAAAAAATTAATGAGGTAAAACTGTCCACATAAATCGATAAATAATCAAAATTCATTTTTATGTTATATAAAAGAGCCACTACTCTAAAGACTCAAATAACATCACTAATTAAGAGCGAACATATTTTTTATTAAAGATATTGTGTAAAATGCATGCAGCGAGGATAACATTATAGAGCAATCAATTAGGACATAACAAGCATATTGCTTTAAAGGTTGGATTAGAAATTTAAACATACCGGCTAAACAATAAAGAAACTAAATTATGCCTTTATATAGGCCTACATGATTATGGTCCATCGGATGCAAATCCTAGCGGTGATTTTGATCATGTGATGAATTATTTCTTTAAGTTCATATTGTGTTGATGTCCTATGTTTGATTTATATATGCATAATTTCCCCCGGTTTATTTCTCTTCTCTTGGCCAATTTACATGGGTAATCAGTAGTGAGAAAAGGTGTGAATTTGTTGGATTTAATCTTGCAAGTAAACTATCCCTGTGACAAAAGATGAAAAGGCCGTGTATTGTATTATTGCCATAAGGATATATCTTTGTATGAGACCTCTAATGATATCATGCAATACAACACCATGTCAACTTGCTTAAGGAAATCAGTCTTTTTATACTTAATACTTGGATGATGCCGAGGGTATATCGGTTTAAGAGTGGATTGTTAGCTATAGATGCAAGGTAGGTCTCAGTCTATATAATTATGGGCGTATCGGCTATATAACATCAACACATTACATGTAATCTAGAATGAGCATGCAATATTTCATATGCACTTTTTTTCACATGACTGTGTTAATTGTTGCATTTTTATCTTACGAAGAGTTACACTTGGTGAACTTACGAGCCTCAGTCCAGTTTTTAGCATAAGATAACACTTCCAACAACTTCTACTGGAACTTCTAATTTTAGTCATTATTTATTTCAAAAATACAGAAAATATTACCTACCGCATTATCTTCTAATATCTTGTACAACTAGAAAAGCTAGCAAGGTTGATACTGGTGTTGGGGACACAAGTGAAATTTTATTTGTGCTGCAGAGCTTATCGTTAGTGTAAACTCTTGTACTCTCCACAGAGATACCTTAGTTTCTCAGCGAGGAAAAATCTTGTTGCTTGCTAGAAACCATTGTAACTGCGTCCAACTAGTTGTTAGGCATAACCTAGCAATCATCACCCATCTCTATTCCGACATATACAACTCACCTAGAAGTGGTGGAGGAAGATCCAGGGACTTTACGAGTCTGCCGATAAGTTGCATAGGACCCGTCGTGTAACGCCCACGATGCGGCTATATCTCCCACGTGTCGAGGCACGACTTAGAGGCATAACCGCATTGTGGTTTTGTCGCAAGAAGGGTCATCTTCACACAATCCCATGTAATGAACAAGAAAGGGATAAAGAGTTGGCTTACAATCGCCTCTTCACCCAATACATAAATAAAACATACATCATTCAGAGATACCCACATAGGCCCGACTACGGAACCAAAAGAAAAGAAGACAACCCAACTGCTAGATCCCTAATCATCCCAACTGGGCTCCACTACTGATCAACAGGAAACGAAACAACACAACGAACAAGAGCTTCATCGGGCTCCCACTGGAGCTCAGTTGCGTCACCTGCACTGGTATCGTCGGCACCTGCAACTGTTTGGGAAGTATCTGTGAGTCACGAGGACTCAGCAATCTCACACCCGCGAGATCAAGACTATTTAAGCTTAAAGGAAAGGATGGGGTAATGAGGTGGAGCTGCAGCAAGCACTAGCATATATGGTGGCTAACATACACAAATGAGAGCGAGAAGAGAAGCAACGGAACGGTCATGAACTAGCAATGATCAAGAAGTGATCCTGAACTCCTACTTACGTCAAACATAACACAAGAACCGTGTTCACTTCCCGGACTCCGCCGAGAAGAGACCATCACGGCAACACACGCGGTTGATGCGTTTTAATTAAGGTCAAGTGTCAAGTTCTCTACAACCGGACATTAACAAATTCCCATCTGCCACATAACCGCGGGCACGGCTTTCGAAAGATAATACCCTGCAGGGGTGTCCCAACTTAGCCCATCATAAGCTCTCACGGTCAACGAAGGATAAACCTTCTCCCGGAAAGACCCGATCAGTCTCGGAATCCCGGTTTACAAGACATTTCGACAATGGTAAAACAAGACCAGCAAAGCCGCCCGAATGTGCCGACAAATCCCGATAGGAGCTGCACATATCTCGTTCTCAGGGCACACCGGATGAGCCAGACGTCGGGTTGGCATAGACCTTGGTTGCCCAGGGGGCGCCGGACATCGCTCGGTTTGGACCAGCACTCGAAGGAGAACTGGCCCGGGGGGTAAATAAAGATGACCCTTGAGTCTGCAGAACCCAAGGGAAAAAGGCTTAGGTAGGCAAATGGTAAAACCAAGGTTGGGCCTTGCTGGAGGAGTTTTATTCAAAGCAAACTGTCGAGGGGGTCCCATAAATCACCCGACCGCGTAAGGAACGCAAAATCAAGGAACATAACACCGGTATGACGGAAACTAGGGCGGCAAGAGTGGAACAAAACACCAGGCATAAGGCCGAGCCTTCCACCCTTTACCAAGTATATAGATGCATTAATTAAATAAGAGATATTGTGATATCCCAACATAAACATAATCCAACATGGAGCAATCTTCATCTTCACCTGCAACTAGCAACGCTATACGAGGGGCTGAGCAAAAGCGGTAACATAGCCAAACAACGGTTTGCTAGGAAGGTGACAAAGGTTAGAGGTTCATGGCAATTTGGGAGGCTTGATCAGCAAGTGGTAGGTAGCGCGGCATAGCAATAGATCGAACAACTAGCAAGCAAAGATAGAAGTGATTTCGAGGGTATGGTCATCTTGCCTGAAATCCCGCAAAGAAGAAGACGAGTCCATGAAGAAGACAAGCGGACGTAGACGAACGAGTCCTCACAACTCCGGAACGAAACCGAAGCTAACGAGAGAAGCAACCCGGAAAGAAACAAACGACATAGTAAACAACCATCACAGAAACATGGCATGATGCACAATCAAGTATGATGCATGTCCGGTTTAATGAGCATGGCATGGCAAAGTGCAACAAACAACACTACAAATTAAGTGGAGCTCAATATGCAACGAGTTGCATATTGACGAAACACCACATTTAATTATTTAGTTCTCTCTCATTTATGTGCCCAACAATATTAAATGTTATTAACCATGGCAAGAGGTGAAGCATATGGAAACTACCTATTTAGGCAATTTAAATGAGGCCGGAACAACAAACAATAATTCCGGAAAATCCTCATGCCATTTAGCAATTTTAAAGCGAACATCAATTTTAGACATCTTAAATGTTGTTATCATGATGCGAATGACAGATGTAAGTTATATATGCAATTTTATGAAAATGTTGACATGAAGATGATTAGGAGCATTTGTCACCGTGGTGGAAGAAAGGGGTGCCACGGCAACGAATCCGAAAATGATGCCACGGCAACATATCGGTTTCGGTAGCTCACGGAGATACCGGTGCACAAGAAATGGGCGTGAACGTGTCGCGCAAGGATGGTGGGGTGCTCCCGGATTCCGGGCTCCCACGGGTTAGTGGTATGGAAACGAGGAACGTGCAAAGACCTCTCTCGGAAACGGTGCAAACACGAGCATCTCAAACAACACACATGCATTCGGTCCACGGACGTCGTCTCGGGGTTATACCTTTGAAGCGTGCATTCGGGGCGGAACGCGTTCGAAGTGGAAGTAGTTGTTCACGGGGGCGGTATTAGAAGTAGCGGTACACGCGGAGGTAGTCGAACTTGACGGTTCTGTTACACGGGTCTTCGGCGACGGTAGTGGAGGTAGTGGCACATGTTCGTTTTCGGAGAGGTACTTGACGAATCCGGGTAACTTAGGGTCGACGGTAGTCGTTCACGTTCATAGTCGCACAAGTTTCCGTAGATGTTCGGGGTCACGGCGAGGAACTCGGCGTTCCGGTGCGGTGTAGAGGAAGTAGACGTTCTCGAAACGGTCGTAGTGGAAGCAGTGGTACACGGCGACGGTAGTGGTACACGGTCGTCGTGGTACTTGGCGAGTCCGCGTAGTCGTAGGCGTTCCAAGGTACTTGACGCATCAGCAGGTGTAGTCGTACATGTTCGGAGAGGATCTTGGCGCATCCAAAACGAAGCAACACAAAAGGGCCTCCGGTCTTGGTGGTCAACGAAGGGAGGCGGGCGACGAAACAGCAGCAACGAGCCGGCAGTCGGACAGCATGGCCGTGAGGTGGAAGGGCCCCGGCACGAGACGGTGATGAAGAGGAGGTCGCAGGGAGAGCTGCTGGAGGCGGATGCAGAAGGCCACGGCAGCAGCGGCTACTGGCGCAGTGGGGTCCGAGCGCGGCGTCGGCGAGAGGGAGCTGGCGCGCGACGCATGGTGGTGGTGGTGGGGAGCTCTGGCAACAACAGGCTGCAGGAGGCCGGCCTTGGAGCATCGGTGAGAGGGCGAGGAGCAGGAGACGGCGTAGACGAAGTCGTGGGGCGCGGGGCCTGCTCCATTGAGGCAGAAGGAGGCCGGGGCAGGAGCGGCGTGGGTTGGCGAGGTGGTAGCGGGGGCTCTAGACGGCGCGGAGGCGGAGAGGCGTGACGACGGCGGTGAGGAAGTTCGCGAGGCAGGGGCGCCGGAGTTGGCCTCCAGTGGCGGCGCGGGAGGAAGCTCGCGAGGAGGCAGAGGGAGGACGCGGTGGCTTGAGGAGGCGGACGAGCTCCAGGACGGGCGCGACTGGAGGTTGCCGCAGGTCTCCGGCGACGGGCGGCGTGACGGAGAGGCTACGCAGGGACGGCACTGCGTCTCTTGCGGCGGCTGCAGTAGGAGCTTGGGCGCGGCCATGGCTGAGGGAGCAGAGGAGGGGGCGAAGCAGAAAGGAGCTCCTCTCCCTTCGCTCGATGCGTGCGTGACGGCGCAGGGAGGGACGAGAGGGAGAGATGGGGATCGGGAGAGAGCGCTCGGGCTAGGGTTAGGCTTAGGTGGGCCGCGGGGATGGGCTGCGGGAGGCCGAGGTGGCCTGGGCCGACTGCTGTTGGGAGGCCCAGCTGGGCCGGCTGGGGTCTCTCTCTTCTCTCTCTCTCTTATATCTTTTAGCAGAAAAGAACTAGAGAGAAGAACAAGAAGGATAGGGTTAGGGAAAGAATTTACGCATGGGGATTATTTTCCTGGAATCACAAAAATGCGCTTGATCCAGGAAAAATAGAAGTGGCCTGATTGGACGATGTAAATTCATATGCATTTGAATTTAATTCAAATGATTTAAAGGAAGTGAGGGTTGGGAAGGTCCAAAAATGTTCGGATTTTTGGTGGAGCTTCGGAATAGATGAAAAAAATATAAAGCGAGGTTGGAGACCAAGAATTAAGATAACAAAGGCATTGAGATATTTGCAAGTGTGTTCCGGTTGATTCCAAACTAATGGAATATTTATAATATAGCTCCCTAATATTGGGAGGATATGTTCTAAAGAGAAGTCACCCTTCCCTCGATTTAAATAGATCGAAGATCCATGCAGTTTACTTGGTTGAGTTTTAAAAATTAATGACATGATGGCATGATGACATGATGCAATGCAAAAAATAAAGAGCAAGCACCAAAGAAACACGCGGTGATCACGAGAAAATGGAAGTCTTCTGAAGCATCGGTCTCAGGCGTCACACGTCGACTCGTAGCCAATCTCTACATGAGTGTGTTTGTTTTGATTTACCCATATAGCCCACATGACAGAAACCATGATCACTTCAACCTTCTTACTAATGAACGACATGTCAAGCAAATCGCTAGCCCATGTCAACAAATGTAACTTTGGCAGCTTCAAACCGAAGAAATGATAGGCTGAATGGTGGTGCAGATGATCTTAGAATGTCTATCCCTTCCTTCGGGTTACCTCCTATTACTGGGGATAAGGTGGGCCTTGTGGGCCTACTGGTAGCCCCCCCCCCCCCCCCGTCGAGCTCCCTGTGGTGAGCCACCCCGGTGTATGAAACCGTCACTGAATCCCGAACAACATGGCATGACCACATGCAATGAGAGCATGAAATAAAGACCTTACATCATTGCCACACATAGGACATGTAGATGCTTCCATAGTATGTCTTCATCTCATCTCCCCATAAGATGGAAACATGTTCTTCATCACTCACCACCAGAATATCCTGATCTTCGACTGGATTCACAACTTCCATAATGCCTTCCATGTCTCCACAGTCCACACCATCAGTGGAATTGCTTTGTAAACCTTCACTCAAAAACATCTCTCCAACATCGATGGGTATGCGGACCTAACCGAGAACACACCTAATTGCTCCCATCTAGAGGCTAAAAATCGCCCGCCATTACTCTCGACCGTGGCATACATAAGATTGCCTCTGCATTTGGAGGAATGAAGACTGACCGAATGAGATCCACATCCCATTTCCCATTACCAGCGTCAATGAGGTCCCCCACCAATTGCATGGTTTCATCCGAGATTCAACGCAAGGGCCTCATCATGAGAGTTCCCAGAATCCACTTGTCATGCCATATTTATGTTGTCAAACCATCCCTAACATTCCTAATTGGACCCTCCATCGGCACCTTTCTCCGTGTGTAATCGCCTCCCATGTCAGAGTAGAACTTTCAGGACACCTGACTTGTAAAAACTCTCCATCGGAGTAGCATCGTCCCTTTATGACTCGTGCACACAAGTTGTCGGGTTGCTCCAACGTCCTCCATGCTTGCTTATCAAGCATTGCATCATTGAAGATTCGCCAATCTCGGAAACTTAGCCTTCCTATAAATTTTGACACATTCATCTTATCTCATGCTTGCCAATGCATGCCTCTCTTATCGTGTGATCCCGCTAACCAGTACTTGGCCATAATCATCGTAACTTGCAGTACAATAGAGTTGTAATTCACAAGGAAAAATATATCCAAAATCCTTTTTATCCAGCATTAATTTGGAACCACGTGCATCTAAAGCACCCTTTACTAAGATCAATGTAGTTGTATGCAAACCTAGAGCAATAGCATGATGAACCAAGAAATCCCCAGGTCCTATTGTTAAGAAAAGCGAATTACTATTCTCATTAACAACATTCAATCATTCGGGCAACCATAGGCTTCGACCCGCATTGAAAGCGGGGCCATTCGTTGAAGATAAGAGTATATCGAACCCATATGTCGTCTTGCCATGAGCAGATTGTATCCATTGGGCAAATATAGGTTCGATCAAGATTTTCTTTTCTGGAGTACCAAAAGCAAGCATGACGTCGTTATGAACATAAAGGCCCAAGGTATGAAATCCTAGAAAGAGGCTAGCCCAACTTAAATGAGATATGATAGCTTCTTTATGGTGTAACATTCTTGCCAATACATTATGCTCATTCTGTTCCGGATTGTAATCCCTAATGAAAAAAATAGCTCCATGAGCAAAAGCCCCTGTCATGATGAACCCTGCAATATATTGGTGATGAGTATATAAAGCAGCTTGAGTAGTAAAGTCTTGTGCTATGAATGCATAAGGAGGTAAAGAGTACATATGTTGAGCTACTAAGGAAGTAATAACCCCTAAAGAAGCTAGAGCAAGACCTAACTGAAGATGAATCGAATTGTTGATTCTGTCATAAAGGCCCTTATGCCCACGCCCTAATCGACTCCCCGGAGGAGTATGCGCTTCTAAAAGTTCTTTAATACTATGCCCAATTCCGAAGTTAGTTCGATACATGTGACCGGAAATGAGAAAAATAAATGCAATAGCTAAATGATGGTGAGCCATATCGGTCAGCCACAAACTTTGTGTTTGTGGATGGAATCCCCCAAGAAGAGTTAGAATGGCAGTTCCCGCTCCTTGAGCAGTACCAAATAAATGATTACTCGAATCAGGGTTTTGGGCATAAAGATTCCATTGACCCGTCAAAAGGGGTCCCAACCCCCGGGGATAGGGTAATACATCTAAGAAATTATTCCATCGAACGTACTCCCCCTGGATGCGGGAATAGCAACATGAACTAAATGTCCTGTCCAAGCCAAAGAACTTACCCCGAAAAGTCCTGACAAATGATGATTGAGACGAGATTCCGCGTTTTTGAACCACGAAAGGCTTGGTTTCCATTTGGGTTGTAGATGTAACCAACCCGCTATTAAGGACAGCGTAGAAAGAAATAATAGAAAAAGAGCTCCAGTATAAGGATCCTCATTGGTGTGTAATCCTATTGTATACCACCACTGATAAACTCCAGAATAAGCAATATTCACTAGACCAGCAGCACCTCCTCGAGTAAAGGCTTCCACAGCGGGTTGACCAAAATGAGGATCCCAAATCGCATGAGCAATAGGTCTTACGTGTAAAGGATCATGTATCCATGATTCAAAATTTCCTTGCCAAGCTACATGAAACAGATTTCCGGACGTCCATAGAAAGATTATTGCTAATTGCCCAAAGTGAGAACCAAAAATGTTCTGATAAAGACGTTCTTAGCCCAAAGTGAGAACCAAAAATGTTCTGATAAAGACGTTCTTCAGTAATATCATCACGACTTTCGAAATCATGTGCGGTAGCAATACCAAACCAAATAAGACGAGTAGTGGGGTCCTGAGCTAAGCCTTGGCTAAACCTGGGAAATCTTAATTCCATAATGCCTTTCAAATCCTCCTAGCCACTATCTTACTGCAATAATTCTCGCTAAGAAGAATGCCCATGTCGTGGCAATTCCACCCAGAAGGTAATGGGTTACTCCTACAGCGCGTCCTTGTATAATGCCCAAGGCTCTATGCTGAGTAACAGGAGCAACTTTTAATTTGTTATGAGCCCAAACGATAGATTCAGTGAGTTCTTGCCAATAACCACAGCTGCTGAATAAAAAAATAAACTGAAGGCCCAGACAAAATGAGCACCTAAGAAAAAAAAAGACCATAAGCAGATAATGAAGAACCATAAGACTGAATGACTTGCGATGCCTGTGCCCACAAGAAATCTCGAAGCCACCCATTAATCGTAATGGAACTCTGTGCAAAGTTTCCCCTGTAATATGAGTTACCACCCCTTGATCACTTATAGTACCCCAAACATCCGACTGCATTTTCCAACTGAAATGGAAAATGACTACCGAAATTGCATTGTACATCCAGAATAAACCTAAGAAAACATGATCCCAGGCGGATACTTGACATGTTCCCCCTCGGCCAGGCCCATCGCAAGGAAAGCGAAAACCTAGATTTGCTTTATCGGGTATCAAACGGGAACACCGAGCAAATAAAACACCTTTCAAAAGTATTAATACAATCACATGTATGGTAAATGCATGAATGTGATGGACTAAAAAATCTTCGGTTCCTAATGGAATATGTAACAAAGCCACTTTGCCACCTACTGCTACTAACTCGCCGCCTCCCCACGTTAAGCTAGTACTTGTTGTTGCACCAGGAGCTGTTACGCCAGGCGCAGTAGCATGGATATTTTGTACCCACTGAGCAAAGATAGGTTGTAATTGCATGGCAGTGTCCGAAACCATATCTTGTGGATGGCCTAAAGCACTCATGGTATCATTATGAATGTACAAGCTAAAACTGTGAAAACCTAGAAATATATATACCCAGTTAAGGTGGGATATGATTGCATCGCGGTGTCTAAGGACGCAATCTAATAGATCGTTGTATCGAGTAGTTGGATCATAGTCTCTTACCATAAAAATCGATGCATGTGTAGCAGCACCGACTATTAGAAATCCGTCAATCCACATGTGCGCTCCCCCTCCCTAGGGTTCCGCCCGCGCCGCCGCCGGCTACCCCGCCGCGGGTAGCCACCGCCGCCGCTAGTCCTCCCTCTCGCCCCAGGCCCTCTCCCCGTACCCCCGCGTCGCCTTCCCAAGCGAGGCGACCGGGGCCCCCCTCCCGGCTCCTCCCAGCGCTCCCGCGCCGCTCCTCCCTCCTCCCGCCGCCGCCAGCGCGCGCCGCCGGGCCTTGCCCGTGTGGTGCCGACGGCGGCGGGTCTGCCTATCCCCGCGTGCGGCCATCCCTGCTCGGGCGCCGGTGGCTGGCGACGGTGCTCCTCGGCTTCCGATGGTGCGACTTGGCGGCGTTCCCGCGGGTCGCGGGCGTTCCTGATGCGGCGGCGCGGCCATTGGCCGTGGGGCGCGTGGTGGTGCGGCTGGCTGCCAGCTTCTTCTCCGCCCAGATCTGGGCCCCTCTGGGCCTCATCTGGGTTGGGGCGGGCCGATGCTCCGGCGCGCAGCGGCGCGGTTCCCTGGTGGAGATGGTGCGGTGTCGGGGGTTGCGGGCGGTGGCGGCCTCGTCGGCCAATGTGCTGCAGCGTGGCGGCAGGGGTTGTCCGGATCCTTCGAGGTCCGGCCGGGCCTATGCGGACCTGGTAAGCTCCTATCGTCCCGTCCGGTCGGCTCCGCGGCAGCAATGGTGGTAGTCCCCACCCGTCGGCTAAGTGACGGATGCCCCCGAGCCCGTTGGCTCTTCGTCCCTCCCCCAGGTCTCGTGTCGGTGGCTCAGAGAGACGGCAATGATGGTTCGGTGGCCGTGGTGGCACATGTTGGTGGGCGACAGTTCTGGTGGTGCACTTCAGATCGTTCGGGGTGGTGGTGGTCGTTTGGGTGGGAGAAATCCCTGGCGGCTCGTCCGTCATCGATGCGGTGGCGCCTGTGGGCGCCGCCATACCTTCCTGAAGGGCGTCGGATATACCCCTTCCCTACTGCCCTCTGCGTACCGGGGGAAACCCTTGGACTTGTCCGGGCAGCAGTGGCGTCGTCGTCGCATTCCTTCTTGAAGGTGATGCCTGGTACGCGACGCCTCGGAGTGCTAGAAGCGCGGTGGTACTTCTTCGGAGGGTGCAGTGGTTGCCGGCCATCTTTGTTTTGTCGATCTGCCGTCGTTGGCGTTTATTTCTCTTTCTTTCTCTCTTTTTTTCTTTTTGGCTTGTTTGTGTTGCGGCCCCAGCAAGCTCGTTGTATCGGATGGTTACTTTATAATCTAAAGTGGGGGGAAACCCCTTTTCTTACAACAATGGTTGTAGAGCCTAGCATAGCTAGGTTAAGAGATAATTGAGCATGCCATGACGTTGTTAAGATTTCATAAAGACCCTTATGGCCTTGTTATGTGGGCCCTTGTGAGCCTTCAAAATATTTTTAAGTCCATGGCCAATTCCCTAATTGGTCCTATACATATGACCTACGATTAGGAAAAGAATAGCAATAGCTAAATGATGGTGCGCAATATCGGTCAGCCAGAGACCACCGGTTACTGGATCTCGTCCTCCGCGAAAAGTCAGAAATTCTGCATATTTGGACCAATTTAAAGTGAAAAAAGGGGTTGCTCCTTCGGCAAAACTAGGATAAAGTTGAGCCAAAAGGTCCCGATTCAAGATAAATTCATGAGGAAGTGGTATCTCTTTAGGATCCACCCAGCGTCAAGAAATTGGTTAATTGGTAAAGATACATGAATTTGGTGCCCCGCCCAAGAAAGAGACCCAAGTCCTAATAATCCCGCTAAGTGGTGATTCAACATGGATTCTACATCTTGGAACCAGGCCAATTTGGGAGCGGCTTTGTGATAATGGAACCAACTAGCAAAAAGCATTAACGCTGCAAAAATCAATGCACCAATTGCAATACAATAGAGTTGTAATTCACTAGTTATTTCAGATGCTCGTAATATATCCATTGGCAAAACGATCTCATGAATAACCGGTGTACCCGGAACAATATCTTTTCATTCATGGGGATGCATGTGCAACTATTACACTAGTAGAGGACACGCCTGCATTAAACCCATTTCTTAATAAAAGAAGTCCCCACTCTCAAAACCCCTAGTACCTTTTATTTTGGCCCCTTCGGCTTCATACTTTAATCCCATATTCCCCATGTAGAGTAGCAGCTATATCCATTAGCCCCCCTCTCCTCTCCTCTCCCTCCACCAGCTCGGTGGTTGCTCTCTCGCAACTTCGCTCAACTTCCAGTGGCAATAGCGGAGGCAGCGGCAGCCGGCGATCGATCCTTGCCGGGTCCGCGGGTGGGATCGAGGATGTCGGATCAGATGGATTCCGGCATAAAGCTCTTCGGGCGGGTGATCCCGTTGGTTCCTGACGCTGCGCCCGGGCCGCCGGAAGCGGAGGCGACGGCCGGCTCCGAACACCCACCGCCGCCGCCGCCGGCGTCGGAGGCCGAGCCAGAGGCTGATAATAATAAGGTTAGCTCAAGGAGGGCTTCTGTTTGATCGGCAATTTCAATATGCATGTTCCTCGGTTTCCTTGTGAAATCAAGGAGGCGCGCCTTCGTCTCATCATGTTTAGAGTCTACATATTGCAAAATACTTATAACAAAAAATAAGAATTACTGCAAAATGTTTAGAATCCAGCGATCGAATTGGAGAACGAGGGTGGGTTCGAGGTTTAGAATTTTAGAGTGGACTCGAGGTTTAGATAAACGGCGAGGATGTGCATGCTGATCAGGTGACCCGCAGGATGATAAAATAGACTGGGTTTCGTCTGGATCTCAGAATGGATAGGTCCAAAAGTACAGGAGGGGTAATCTCTTTGGCCAGGCACAGTTGGACGTCGGTTTCTCCTATTTGGGCTCTATCTTTGTTTCCAAAAAAGCTGCAGCGAAAGGTCTCCGAGCTGTGGGGTCCGGAGGTACAATAATTGTACTACCATGCTGTGAGGGAGATGCTGATTAATGGGGATTAATAATCGTCTATTCATTTTTATACTAGCCGTCTGCCCGTCTGATCAAGATACTACTGTCATAGTTTTGCACTTGCGCAAATCTTGATGACCCAATCGAACATTTGTTTCGAAGTAGCCATTTCTTGGTCGCCTGGGAACCAGCAAACCATTTTTGTATATCATTTGCCTTCTTTTCTTCTCATTTTTGATACTCTTTATTTCGATAAGATGGAATGAAATTGGACATGGAATTATTACCATAGCTGGAGTAAATTGAAAAATTAGTTATCGCTTCCATTTGGTGCATGAACAGGAGATGGCATACCACATGTTGCCTACATATAGATGGCTGAGTGAGGACACAACAGAGTTGGTAGGATGTTGTCATGCTGCTTCCTCAGAAGTGGTTATCAGTTAGGAGTGCAGAGTAGTAAGCTATCCATGCAAAATCCAGCTTGTTTTGAGCATGCGGTGGTCCTTCAAGGGGCTTCTCATCTTCAATTGTTCAGGAGTGGTCACCAGGGAGCTTCTATTTTTAACACCAGGCCCAGAATACCTTGGATCTTGTTAAAGCAGGGGACGGAAAATTTGTATGTCATATCATATGTCACCATACGTAGTACAGTACATCTTTGTTTGTTCTTTTCTGGCCCAACTTACAAGTGTCTATTGCCGTTGCGCTAAGCTGATCGAATTTCAATTTTGTGTTCAAGCAGCCGAACTTGAACCCCATGATGAATTTCTGCAGATTTCTTAAAGCTGTCTTACCGTGGTTAAATGCGCACGCTATGTTAGTTTTGGTTAGTATTTGACAACACAATGCTTCCAAGTTTTCTATGCGTGGAGTGGTAACATAACCAAGACCTCAGATCTTTTGTTAGCCAATATTGTTCCCTATGAAGACTATAGTTGATCCGATTTATGGTCATGTTTTAGACCTGTTGGTGCATTTGCAGAAACATAATGTTCTCACTTCTGTAAGATGTTAAATACAGTAACTTCAGTTTTGTTTGAGTTGAAGTACTCTTTTGACAGTATCTCGTGTTGCAACCTTATAGGAACAACACAAAGAAATGGAAGACAAAGGTGATAGCGAAATGAAGGTGGATGCGCCAGAAGAGAAAGAAGATAGTGCAACGAAGGGTGATGAACCAAGAGAGAGAAAAGACAACGAAATGGAGGTTGATGCACCACAAGCCAAAGAAAAAGCAGAAACAGCCAGTTCGTCTACCTTGGACCACAAGAAAGATGACCAGGCCCAGATAAGCAATACTGAAGAGAAAGCAGCGTCAGACCCTAAGGAGGGGAATGAGAAGAAATCAAATGACGAATCAGGCCAGGATAAGGTGCTCAAGAAGCCAGATAAGATTATACCTTGCCCTCGGTGCAACAGCATGGATACAAAGTTCTGTTATTACAACAACTACAATGTTAATCAGCCTAGGCACTTCTGTAAGAATTGCCAAAGGTATTGGACTGCAGGGGGGAGTATGAGGAATGTACCTGTTGGTGCTGGGAGGCGCAAAAGCAAGAATTCAGCGCTGCACTACCGTCAGTTGTTGATGGCCCCTGATTGTCTACTGGGGTCTAGAGTAGACATCTCTAACACAGTGAACCCAGAAGTCCTTGCATCTCTACCTTCCATCCCGACACAATCAGCCAGTAGAAGTGAAACAGTTCTCAAGTTTGGGCCTGAGGTGCCACTTTGTGAATCGATGGTATCGGTGCTGAACATTGAAGAGCAGAATGTGACCAATGCTGGATCTGTACCAAGAGATGAAACCAGGGAAGATAACTCGTGCGCATCGTCTACCACATCAAACAATGGGTTACCTGCAAACGCAGTCCTGCCTGGTCAGAACGGAGCGCCTGCTTACTGTAATGGGGTTGGTCCGGTGCCTCAGTATTACCTTGGAGCTCCTTTCATGTACCCATGGAGCATGGGGTGGAACAACCTTCCTGTAATGGTGCCGGGTGGAAGTATGCCAGAATCTGCTTCTCCATCAGAAAGCTGTAGCACAAGTTCGGCGCCATGGATGAACTCTCCCATGATGCCAGGCTCAAGACTTCCCGCACCCCCATTTCCATATCCTCTTGTTCCGCCTGCCCTCTGGGGTTGCTTACCAAGCTGGCCAGCCGCGGCATGGAACACACCATGGGTCGGGACCAACGGGTGCATATCGCCGTCTGGGTCAAGCAACAGCAGCTGTTCAGGCAATGGGTCTCCTACTCTGGGGAAGCATTCCAGGGACCCCAATCCACAGAAAGATGACAAGGAAGAGAAATCACTGTGGGTTCCCAAGACGCTCCGCATCGATGACCCCGACGAGGCAGCGAAGAGTTCCATATGGGCAACTCTTGGCATCAAACCTGGAGACCCTGGCGTCTTCAAGCCTTTCCAGTTCAAGGGTGAGAGCAAGGGCCAGCCAGCAGATGCACGCCCTGCCCGTGCTTTACAGGCGAACCCCGCAGCGTTTTCTCGGTTGCAGTCATTCCAGGAGAGCTCTTAAACTGATGGCTGTTGCCTATCTAATACATTTTGGCAACACAGCTTGTCCTGTAGTAAAATTTGTACATAATAGTATAGCTTTGCGATATGGGAAAAGACCCAAGGAGAGCTTTTTGAATAGCCACTAACCTGCAGTGGAGCTTGCAAAGAGCTTTCATGAGAACGAACTTGAGAGGTTTGTACTGTAAATATTTGACAAACTGGTTATCTATAACAATGTAATTAGGTTAAGTCAGGAGTACAATCACCTGGTTTGCCACTCCTATTATTTCGGTGCGGGCTGTAACAATTTAACATTGCTACTGATGAAGACTATTTATAGTACTATCAATAAACAGTTTGAGATGTCGAGCGCAGTTACTCCTTTCCAGATAATTATTCCAGTGTTTCACGCCGCCATTTTGAAGTTTCTTTTATACATATGCATACTTTTCTATAATTATTTCTCAGGCAGCGACAAACAAATCAACAATGAATGCCCAAATAGTTTCACAGAGCAGTTAAAGCTCAGTGCATAAGAATTATCAAAATTTGCAACATCTGTTTACCACAATTTCTGCTCATGAGATACACAGGTTTTACACAGGTAAGGTGAAAATGCAAACAGAGTAACTCCTCGATCACCAAGCGTTTATAGTTCTTAAAAATTCACTTCAACATTTTCATCGTCCTACGGATTAGGCTGGTATATCACAAATACAGTCGGGTGACGGTGTTAGAAAACATCCTAGCTAGAAGTCCATAGTGCGTAGAAGCGTCAGGCATCATAGGAAGAACATCCAATGTGATAGGCTTCCTGATGATCTGAACCAATGCTTGAGATCTGGTGGTAGGGGCGGTGAACCGGGGGTAGAAGCAAAGCCAAAGACTTATCCATGAGCAGAAGCCGTCGGCATTTACTGCATGACAAATAATGCAGTGTTACTTGTCTGTACAGGAGAAATGGTTGATGATGATATGATGCAAATCAAGTTACATATCTAATGGGGATTACCTGCAAAGTTTTGCAAATAGAGTCTGATAATCAGCAATCCAACGCTGCAAAAGGTTTGCATCTGTTAGTACTTCCTTAAACAAAAGCAAGGTAGAATTGTAGCAATGGATTTCTAGCGATAAGTTTTGGTAATAACTGGATTACTGCCGTACAGTATATTTATCTCAATGACTAAAATTTGCTGCAACTCACCAATAACATAGAAAGTGCTTTACTGGGTTCCACACTGATGAAGTACTGCAATGCCTTGTCAGCATGCTCCTGCATAGTCACAACAGTACACCCATGCTTCACTTCGAATGCCTCTTATGGGAACAAATAATCAGCTCAAAGATCATAAAAGAAGCATTTACCGTCACATGCTTAAAGACGTGATGCACCGACAAGCCTCTCGCATGAAGGTAGCTTCCTCCCTAACAGAGGATAACTGCATCTGTCAGAAATAATATCTTGCCCACTCATTATCAAAAAGAATGCTCACTTTGCCTATTAAGTGTATCAATGGGAACATGCTAAGACACAGAAAGTGATCTTGCTACATAAGCAACTACTTATATGGTATTGGGTACTCGTTCCAGTTCACAAAGAAGCAGTGTTTTGGACATACCTTCGGTCAAAAATTTATAACTTTGACTGCCAAACCATTTAACATATATCGGAAACTTGAAAAATCATATGTACATATTTGTCTCAGAAAGTATTTCCAAAATATTACATCTTTCTTGGGTTTTATGCTTGTACTATAGTAGAAGTTAGTGGTTAAAGTTATATCTTAAGACTCTGTCCAAGTCCAATACTCCCTCCGTTTCTTTTTACTCCGCATATAAGATTTGGTCAAAATCAAACTACACAAAGTTTGACCAAATTTTATATAAAAAATATGAACATCTACAATAATAAAACTATATAGTATGAAAATACGTTTCATGGTGCATCTGCTAATATTGATTACATATTGTGAATGTTTATATTTTTTAATATAAAGTTAGTCAAACTCTACAAAGCTTGACTTTGACCAAACCTTATATGCGGACTAAAAAGAAACGGAGGGAGTACATCAGTTATTTCTGGACTGGAGACGGTAGTGAACACACACTTCTTGCACCAGTGCTTGTCTGCTTACGCAAAGTTCAAAACTGTGATGAATCATGAATGGAGTCAGCTTTTGGAAGACATCCTTACCTCAGTTGGAGAGAAGAATGCCACAGCATCAGGATCAACAGATCCTGCAGGATGCAATGACACTACAACTCTAAATATTGAAGGAACCAGCAACTCAATTACTGCAACCTGATCTATCGGAGTCGTCACAGAACCAGGTCTCAATTTTCCCATATTTTGCAGGTTCAACTCCTTAGATGGATCCACAAAGTCATCATCCATCAGAGATGCTAATGATGAAGCTCTTTTTGACCAATCTAAACGACGATACGTGGATATTTTCATGTTGGGTACTTCATTTTCTAGATTCTTAAGTATCTCGGACAAAGTTTTTTCTTCCAGCTCTCCATTGCCCGCAGGCATCCTTGGCCTTTTAGCAATACCAGATTCACCATCATGGAGATGGTTAAGAACTTCGTCTTCTAGATGAGGAAAGAATCTTCTTTTCTGGTCAGTGAAGGCCTTGAGAGCTAACCTGAAAACAACATTGAAACAAGATGAATCCCAAACCAAAAGCTTCCTCCCAAGTTTTTAGGTATATAGCACTTAGAAATTGTATGCATGAAAAAATAAGAAATAATATCGGGAGAGCAATTCCTCCATTTAGGCATAAACCAGTACGCGCATAACCACATATAGAGGGAGTGAGTGAGTGAGAGATCCAGAAATTATCATCGTATTTTAGAGAGTAACACTATACAAAAAACATTGAATATACATTCAATTGATTGTATGGTTGGCCATGTTCACCAAGGCGTTAGGCGCTAGTCGGGCTGTAAAACAGTGCCTAGCACCTAATTGCTGAATAGGCAAGCAGGCTAGGGGCCCGCCTGGGTGGGATAAACTGGCTAGGTGACAGGGCGTCGCCTAGCATCAAGGTGGGCTTGTCAGTTACTCCCTCTGTAAAGAAATATAAGAGTGTTTAGATCACTAAAGAATGTAAGCTACTTTAGTGATCTAAAAACTCTTATATTTCTTTACAGAGGGAGTTCCTTTTAGCGCACTGATGGTTGGTGAAAGTGTCGCATGCCACTCTCCTAGATAAGGTCTATGGTATCACCTCCGGTGGTCCATGATTGCTGATCCAGCTCACCTCTTGGTGGATGTGGAAATAACACAAAAGTGCGCAGAGACCAGGTGTCCATCATCTATTAAACACTATCGAAGTATAAGTACAGTTCGGGTGACATCGTAACCTCATTCTTGGTTCCACAGACATTGTGTTCCCAGTGGGTTTCTTAAGGCCTGTACATATACTTTTTTTAATCTGAACACATTGAGACAGATGTTTTTCTACATTTTCCCGAAGAAAATGTTGCACATCAATAGCAAATCAAGAGTAAGGCAAACATCATGGAAGTAATGAATTTCACCTAGTTCTGTCAACAGCTGATGCGCCAGCTTGGCCTGCCAATTGACGCTTCCAAGCATATGCCACAACAGCACCATCTGGGCACACAAGTGGCATGTGCAAGCCCCAAGAATTTCCTCGAGCTTTAAGGGCCCCATTTAGAACCCCAGACTCTTCCAATTGCCTTGCTAACAGAAAAAAATAAATAAAATGAATTAATCACCACAAAATAAATGTTAAAAAAAGGAATACATGATACTTTGGATACAGTTGAACCTTTAAATGACTATCCCCCAACCGTTGATGAAAAAAAATGTGGGATTACTCTTGAAAAGTTCAAAAAGAATCAAAGAAATTTTGGTATCACATAGCCTATGATGTCTTTATGAATATAAATGCTTACTTCAGTTCAGTAGGAGAATAGTGTGACTAACTCATAACTTTCAAGTATGCTGCTGAACTTTATTCACATTGGTTCCAGATACCTTTACAGCTTTCATCACCCATAAGTCAAATCACATGGCTTATTAGCCTTATCTAGTAACTTCAGAGTTTTCTCAAAACTTAACTCATATATGTAAAACTACAATTAATTAACAAGTAACTTCACAGCTTCATAAGGATTGACAACTCGCACATCTTTGATGTGCAGGTAAAGATGTGCAGGTGGATAAGTACATTATATTGCTGCAGCCGTTCATGCGCCATACAGGCAGTACCACAAAGCAGACTATCAAACTGTTCACAATTTCCTATCCAATACAAAAATTACAGGGCTTGCTGAACATGATAAATGTTGCTCTGATGAAATATGTTTGTAGGGCGACTTTCTAGCGTAAATTATGGCCGTGGGTCACACTGAAGCAATAGCTGCTAAACGCTAGTTCTAGCCACAGCAGTTAAACAAAACAGCCAGGTATAAAACATGTGTTATACAGAATTAGAATTATCCCAATTTAATAGATCACGCTATGTCCCCAGAAAAGGCCACAAACACCTAAAACATCTAGATCAAAGTCGAGTGATTAAGCAAAACATAGACCTGACTACCTGAGGGGCTTAGGAAGGAACATTACTGAGATTCTGTCAAAATCAGAGCACAATCTCACTTTAAACCTCTCAATACATTTGTTTGAAGTTATCAAATTTTCTCATGGATATTTCACACAAAATGTTTTCCTTGTTGAGGACAAACTAGGCCAAGCAGAACAAAAGAAGATCAGAATCTAGCTGACAGTAACTCTGTCTAACCAAATTACTTTTAAAGTCCAAACATGATCCGCAAAAAATAGCTATAGAATTCAAAGTATGATATGTGTATCTAGGGAATGACCAAACCCTCAAGAGTTACAATTTTCTTGCAAAGTCAGCTACGCAACTCAAATTAGCTTAGCCAGAATCACAGGCATCAATTTCCCCAGCATAATCTAAACATTACTAATTTCCACTATATTTCAACAATGTCCTGATTTAGATTTAGGGCATAGGCATACGGCCTCCCCTAGGCATACCGGCAGAAGATGGGACAGTGGCTGTTGTCCAGACGCTTCAGAAACCATCCCAGCGGAAATTCGTTTCCCAAACCAAACGATACAACCACCCAAGGGAGCTCACAAGAAGCTCCCAGATCAAGATGGAAGAAAGTGGGCGCGGGCGGAGTCGAGTACCTGCCGAGGGCGCGGAGGTCGTCGAAGTGGCGGTGCATGGAGACCTCCTCCTTAGCTACGACTTCCTCGTTCCTCTCGATGTGCTGCTGGGCGCTGTCCGGCGGCGCGCTGGCGGCGACGAAGAGCGCCTCGAGGAGGCGGTCCGCGCCGAGCCGGATGTCCGCGATGATCCTGCCCGCGCGGCCCAGCCGCTCCATCGCCTGCGCCACCTGCTTCGGCGGCGCGTCCCCGCCCGCTGGCTCGTGCGCGCGCGCCGCCGCCGCCGCCGGTGCGGCCACCGCCACCGTCGCCTGCGACTGCTGCATCATAATTTCTCCTCTGCTCGAGTAGATGCGGGAGTTGTCTCATGGTGGACTGGCTAAACCTTGTGGCCATTTACTAGAGTCGGCCCATTATTGGAAACTGAGGCCCAAAGAGATCTGTTAAACCAAGCTCATGGGCCGATACCATGACTCAAATACAAGTGAGCTCGGATACAGCCCAGCCCTAACGACACCGCCAAATGCCGCTTCACTGCGGCGCTTGAACGTTCCTCTCCTCCCCCCCACTCGCACTCACACCGCGGCAGCAGCCAACCGCCGACGGCCATGGGCTTCCCCGGCGGCGAACCCCCTACGCTACCGTTGCCGACGCTCGTTAAGCTCGGTCGCGCGATCACCGAGCAGCATGTGGACCGAATGCTCGCGGCGCTCCTCCGCCGCCGCAGGCACCGTCTCGTCGGCGCCCTCGCCTCCCAGGCGCTCGCCAACTCCCTGCGCCCCACCGCCCGCACCCACCTCCTTGCCGCCTCCGCGCTGCTCGACTCCGCGCTCCCCCATGACGCCGCTCGGCGTCTCGCTCTCGCCGGGTCGGCGTCGTCATCCCGTCGCCTCTGGGACGCGCTGCTCCGCCGGGCCTGCGCCCAGCGTGGCGACCCTCGCCTTGCGCTGGAGCTGCTCTCCGCTGGTGTAGAGGATCACGGAGCTGTCCTTTCCCCGTCCACCTATCGTGCGATTATATCTGAGTTGTGTGCCCGTGGGGACATGGCCGGGGCGCTCAAGGTGTTCGATATAATGACAGCGAGGGGGTGTCAGGTCGACGACCGTGTTTGTAGTGCGATCATTTCTGGCTTCTCCAAGGCCAGCAAGGCCGAGGCTGGCTTGGAGTTCTACAATAGAGTGAGGAAGGAGGTCAGAGGGTTTGAGCCAGGCCTGGTGACACTGACTGCGGTTGTGAGTTTGCTCGGGAGGCAGGGGAGAATTGGTGACGTGGCTGAGCTGATAAGGGAGATGGAACGGAAGGATATGGTGGGTGATGCGATGTTCTATAGTAGCTTGGTTCATGGATACATGAGCAGTGGCCTGTTGATGGAAGGGTTGCGGGAGCATCGGCTGATGTTAGACAAGGGTGTTGCAGCTGATGTGGTTAATTACACTATTGTTATTGATGGGATGTGTAGAGAAGGTAGTGTGGAGAAAGTGAAGGGGTTCATAGATGAGATGGAGCGACGGGGTGCTAAGCCGAATTTGATCACTTATACGTCACTTGTTGGTGGTTACTGCAAGAGGAATAGGCTAGAGGATGCCTTTTCCATAGTGAGGAAACTTGAACAAACAGGTGTAGTGGTGGATGAGTATGTATATTCAATTTTAATCGACAGTTTGTGCAAAAAGGGGGATTTGGATAAGGCTGTCTCTTTGCTTGGAGAGATGGAGAGCAAGGGGGTAAAAGCTGGGACAGTGACATACAATGCAGTAATAAATGGTTTGTGTAAGGCTGGTGAAACTACCAAGGCCGCGGAAATGTTTGAAGGTGTTACTGCTGATAATTTCACATATAGCACTCTGTTACACGGTTACATTAAGGAAGAGGATACGACCGGTGTTATGGCGATAAAGGCTAGGCTCGAGAGTAGTGGGATTGCACTTGACGTTGTCACATGCAATGTACTTATCAAAGCATTATTTGTGATCAAGAAGGTGGATGATGCCTGCAGCTTGTTTCATAGAATGCGTGATATGGGCTTAAGCCCTAATACCGTCACCTATCATACACTCATAGACATGATGTGTAAACTTGGGGATTTTGATAGGGCAGTTGAGTTGTTTGATGAGTACAAGAAAGATACATCATTCTCCAGTACTGTTGTTCACAATGGCCTGATTGGAGCACTATGTAATGGAGGAAAGGTCACCATTGCTGATCAAGTCTTCTATGATCTCATTCATAAAAAACTAAGGCCTGATTCCTGTACTTACAGGAAGTTGATTCATGCAAATTTCAAAGAAGGTGGTGAAGAAGGTGTGCTAAATTTCATTCGTAAGATGGATGAACTAGAAATGGACTTGTTTTCATCTGTTTGCAATTATGCTTCTGATTTCTTAAGCAGCAGGGATTGTTGCCAGGCAGCATTATATGTTTACAAGATACTCAGAACACAAGCCTTTGCTGTATCAAGCAAAACATTCTACAGGCTACTCAAGAGCTTACTCCGCAATGGAAATGAACAGGTCGTAGAACCATTGTTAAGTGAGTTCATTAAGATCCATGGCCTGCATGAACCTAGAATGATTAATATGCTGTCTTGCCACCTCAGCAAGAAGGGTGTTGGTGAAGCTATTCGGTTTTCAAGTAACATGAACAGTGGCAGCATTCCTATCAGTGTTCTAAGAGGAGCTGTCTTTGCACTAAAGAAAGAAGGTGAAATTATGGATGCATATAATTTTCTCAAGGAAGCTGAACAAAGTGGGTTTTCTGTGGATCTTGCCATGTACTCTATAGTAGTGGAGGGCCTTTGCAAAGGTGGTTATCTTGTGAAGGCATTAGACTTGTGTGAAAGCATGAAAAGAGAAGGGATTCATCCAACCATTATCATCCATAACTCTGTTCTCAGTGGTTTGTGCCAGCACGGATGCTTTACTGAAGCATTCAGGCTCTTTGATTACTTAGAAAGAAGCGACATTCTTCCAACAATGATAACTTACAGTATACTTATAGGTGCTTTGTGCAGAGAAGGTTTCTTAGATGATGCATATGAATTGTTTCAGAAAATGTCCAACAAAGGTATCAGACCCACTACCCGTGTTTACAACATGTTAATAAGTGGTTACTGTAACTATGGTTTAGCTGAAAAAGCGCTTGAGCTTATGTCTCGTTTTGAGAAGCTTTGTCTACATCCGGATGCTTTTACACTCGGCGCAGTTATTTGTGGGCATTGTTTGAAAGGTGACACTGAAGCTGCATTAGGCTTCTTTAATGAATACCATTGTAAGGAGATGGCCCCAGATTTTGTTGGATTTATGAGCCTGGTCAAAGGGCTCTATGCAAAAGGAAGGATGGAAGAGTCCAGGGGCATCTTGAGGGAGATGTTTCAGTCCAAACAAGTTGTTGAGCTAATAAACAGCGTAGGATATGAGGTTGAAACAGAATCTCTTGTTGCTCTTCTGTCTTCTGCATGCGAGGAAGGGAAGATCGATGAGGTTGTGACTATCCTAAGTGAAGTGAGACTCATGTCTGTATCCTCTTCAGATTCGAATAGTTCTAATACACTTGGTCAGCTCAAGAAGCTGCAGAGAACTGATGATGCTTGTGATCCTAGAACAGATTCAGAACAAGTTGCCGATTTTGATGTTTCTAGCAATTGCCTCCACGGAAGTTCCCAAAGCACACTGCAGCCCATGACAGAGAGAACTGATACTTTATGCACAGGAAGTGATAATACTGATATTGACAATGGCAATTTGCTAGGGAAGTCTTTCTATGACGACTTTGATACATATTATCCTGCTATTGCTTCCCTTTGCTCGAAAGGGGAGCTGGTTAAGGCCAATAAGGCAATTGAAGCAATGATTCGGAATTCTGGTTAAGTTTGGTGACCGGTGCAATCTGTTAGGGAAGTTCTTCTGGCCCATTGCATCATCTTCTGTAAGCAAAGCAACTCTCGTAAGGACACCATGTTCTTGCAGATATAACTGAGGCTTCATAATGCATCCTCGAGAATTTTGTTAATATGCATTCTGTGTTTTGTAGGTGAAGCAAATATTTGTTGACATCATTGACCATCCTGGCAGTTGGCAACAGAAGATCTTGTACACTGGGTAGGGCATGAGAAAGGAGGAAACCAGTGGCACTTCTTCGTGCAAGAAATGCACTTAAACGGCTAATCAGATCAACTGAGGGTAGTAAACTACTAGTAGAGCTACCAAGGCTTGGTGATAAAAAAAAACACCACACGAGAGAAAATGGTGCAAACAGAAAGCTTGTAAGAGCAATGGACCTGCAGGTAATTAGTTTAAGTATATGCTCTTTGTTCCCTCGTTGTCTTATTATTTTCACTTTCTAGCCCTATTCGAATATGTTTCCTTTGGAATCTTTGACAATGTAATGATGCACTTGTCTCCTGCTTCACATACAGATTCTGTAAATACATGTTAAAGCGGCTAGTCTGCCTTTCCATTTGTCCCTGTACAAATTTCTGAAAATGGCACCTTTTACATATGAACTGAACACAATCACCCTTGCTCTATACTTAGATTTATGCGCCCGTTTATTAGATGGTCTTTACTTTTTCAAAAAACTTTTAATTCAATTGGGTGAGGTTACCCAGAACTATCTTGGAACTGACTGGTTTCAGATAAACATGACTAAAACAATGATTCTCAAGAAACCTACGTGTCATTTTGGGTGTTGTAAAGAAATATCATGAACCCCTGACACAAGAAGCTCAAAAAATAATTCCCCAAAGCAAACAGTTTATGAAATGCCTTAGTTTGCTCCCAGTTTCTCTGGATGTTGAGCTGGTGGTTCTCAGCTAATGAGTGACTTCAAGCATAGAGTCTACAAATAAATTCCTCTCTGCTGGAACCAAGTATCCTGTTCGGTAATGATTACACCTCTCGTCCATGAGTTCTAACAATACTAGTGTAGTATGAAAGCAGGAACTGAGGGTTTGCAATGCAAGTTGCCCTATACCTATCTGTTTGATGAAATATCAACATCACAGATCCTTGAATTTATTTTTGCAAACATGATTTGCATCTCTGATTACTATGGTGAAACTTGGTATGACTAGTTTACTGTGTGATAATTCCTTGCTTGCTCTTCCGATGAGCAAGGGAGGAGACTGGACTCCTCTTTTTTGGGCACTTCTCCTCATTTGCTCTTGTTCCAATTTGATTGGCATCCTGCTTTCTCCAGCTGTCATCAAAAGATAACACTGCTGCCAGCTTTGAACAACTTGTGCTGAAAAGAATCACATGTACCTGATTTTCTTCATTTAGAAATTAGGAGGTTTACTTGTTGTATGAACCTAGTATGGCACAGCAATATGATGTGGTGTATCCTAGTGGTCGTCAGCGCAAACTTGGTCAAGTCATATTTAGTTTTAGTGGTTACATAACCGTCCAAGATATTTCTTGGAGGCATAACAAGATTGAATCAATAATTTATAAGTATCTTGAAAGACTAACTTTTTTTTTGATCCATTTTATTTTGACAGATGATAAATCTTGAAGTCAGCACAGCTGGAGTACCACGAGAGCTGTTGAACAATAGGTGGATGTGTGCCATGAGTGGAATTTGGAAGTGAGAACTTGGTAAGTTATGTCAAACAACCAGCTCTAAAGCAAACAAGTGAACTCATCTTATATATTGAATTATTATTACACACATTTCATAATGCAATTACATAACACAAATGATCAAGCGATTTCGAAAATTACAACCACACTTGCTTATTCAAACAAAATATGGCGCCAACTTCACACACAATTCAGCACTTACAGGAGCTTCAGTAACTCAGTGATCGTTGTTGAGCCTCCTGCAGTCCTTCCTGATCTCCCCCTGTGACCCGGTCAGTGGCATGATGTTGCCCATGTTCACCATCGACTGTGCAAAGTGCTGGAAGAAGAGATGCACATCATTCGCGTACGCCTTCACGAGTGCTGCAGTTTCCGCGCTCTTGGTAAGCAGGACCTCGTCAGAGCTGAGGAGACCCCTACCGGCAAGGATGTTCTTGAAGTAGAAGTTGTCAAACTTGGTCGAGCTGACGACGTCGAGTGGGAAGAGATTGTTGTCGCCGCCGGAGCGGGGGCACCCCTGCCTTAGTTGCGCAGCGTAGGACACATCCAGTGTGCTGTCAGCCAGGCCGTTGCCCGACTGGTTGTACAGCCTCTGCCGGAAGCTGGTGCAGCGGGACAAGCCGATGGTGTGGCCACCTGAGAGGGCGACGACATCGACGACATTGAGACCGAGGCGATTGAACTTGGTGATGATAGTGGGTAGGGTGTTGTTGGGGGCAGGGATGTCATTGTTTGATCCCTGGATGCTCGCGCCCAGAGAGTCTCTGCGGCCGAGTGGCACGTCCCAGTAAGGGCCACCAACCTGCAGGTTAATTTGGGTCCCAAAGAATCTCAAATACTGGCTGCATTGTTTAACCCGTGCTATCTGGGAAAGAATTATTTTTGGTGTGCACATACGAGGACAGTAGAGTCACGGGCGGCAAGGGCGAGGATATCGGCGCAGGAGACAGTACCGGGGCAGGCTGTCTCAAGGGCGACCTTGATCTGGTCGACAACCTCGAACCCCCGGAGGGAGTTCAGATTGGGGTTGGACCCCTTCTCGCTGACTATGCTGCTGCTGTTGTCCAGTAGCACGGATGCGTCGCACCCCTATGCACAGAAGGAAAAAAAATGTCAGAAAAAGTTACTGGTACTACACAGATTGGGCACATGCAACGAAATAGCAGTTTCATTGGACAGGTACATGCATTTTGTGAAGGATGAGCATTGCATGGAGAGTGCCAATTATTGTGCACTTGAATTAAGCAATCGCCATCTTTTCGGGGAAAAAGCAATCATGGTACGGACTCGCAAGACAATAAGTAGTGGTCGTATGGGCATTGTAGGCAGGCTATCTTATCATAGGTAAAACTAAAAGTTTAGCCTAGGAACTACAGATTCTTCCATGTTCCTGAGGACAAGGTTCCCCATATGAAGGACAAATATAGCAAAAATAACACTTTAGGCATTTAGTTGAGCATTGGAACTGCTGTAAGATCAGAAATAAAATGCATAGCTTATCCTATTAGTCACAGACTCACAATGAAATAGTAATTTTCTGTACTACATTGCAGGAACTATGTTCAGCAAGTATCATTGTAGCGGTGTAGAAAAATGTAAAGGATACTACAGGAAAGATGAAACAGAGACCTTGACAAAGCAGTCATGGAAATGCAGCCTGACCAAGGATGCTGCCATCCTGGTCTCCTGGGCAACAGCCTGCGCCACGATGGATTGCACAATCTCCTTTGCCTTCGGGCAAGAGTGGTCGTAAAACTGTGGGAA
The DNA here is from genome assembly GCF_018294505.1 of Triticum aestivum. Lineage (NCBI taxonomy): Eukaryota > Viridiplantae > Streptophyta > Magnoliopsida > Poales > Poaceae > Triticum > Triticum aestivum. The sequence continues at coordinate 171,239,962 of NC_057802.1, read as the reverse complement.
CAAGCCGTACCATGGGTTGGCACGTACAACACCAGCAAGGAGGGGACAGACAAGGCATAGCACCAGCAGGCAACTCATGGAAGTCGCCATGTAAGTGTCCTTAGCTGCACTTTGTTACAAGTAATAGAAGAGACTTGTTATTTGTTTGTTTCTACTTCTCTTGTGGGTTATGAGGTGCAGAATGGGGTGGTTTATATAGTAGGAGGATGAGGCGCATGTAGGGAAGAGAAAGAAGGGTGGTTTCTGGGAAAGAACTGTGAGATGCTGCAGGGCAGCTGGGTTGTTAGACGATGCGTATAAAATAAGTGAGCTACCAGGCATTGTCAACTGCTTCGACAATAACTCTTCTATCAAGTACTCCCTCCGTTCCGAAATATAAGTCCTTTTAGAGATTTCAATACGAACTACATACAGATGTATATAGACCTACTTTAGAGTGTAGATTCACTCATTTTACTCCATATGTAGTCTATATTGGAATCTCAACATATATTTAGGAATGGAGGGAGTAACTCCAAAGGTTTAAATCATCTGATTTTCTTCCAAAGGTGCTATGCCCTATGTCATGTTTCGGTCTTCATTTCTGGTGTTGTAGTTACTCGAACTTTAAGCTTTGGTGATTTGGTAGACAAGTGTAGATGGAGATTCTTATAAAAGTTTAAACTTTAAACTCAGTAATTATTTTATTGACGAGTTAATACAAATGCACACTGTAACACTGATGAAATATCAATAGTACCATCACCACTTGAAGAACAACTATTCTTATGAAAGTTCTGCAAAGTTGCGAGTACAGAATGTCTTCAACAAACATATCCATACACAATAGCTTTGTGAACTAATCACATAAATTTGTGATCATGTAATTTCACCCTTCGTGACCATGCCTTGGAGGTAAAGCTGTTGCCTTGTGACCATGAGGTCATGGGTTCGAGTCTTGAAAACAGCCTCTTGCAGAAATGTAGGGAAATGCTGCGTACGAAAGACCCAAAGTGATCGGACCCTTCCCCGGACCCTGCGTAAACGGGAGCTATGTGCACCAGGCTGCCTTTTTTTTAGTTTCACCCTTCGTGAGTTGGAATGTTACAGTGATTGAATCGGAATGTTACAGTTACTGGTTTGAATTACCTTACCAAGGCATGTACAATCTTACAATAGATCAGTAATCGGTCTGATGTCTCACTTTAACCTTCTATATCACGGTAGGCCCACCCCTAACAAACCATAAGTCTCTAGGAACCTCTCCATACACATGGCAATACATCATATATCATATGTGAAACCAAGCTGCCAAAGTACACGAAATGGCATAACCAAAAGCGAGAGGTTTGCTTCCTAATTAATACTGGTACTTTTGTTATACATAAGTATCGTTACAGGTAAGAAGGTATTGATTAACGCTAAGACTGTATGCAGGGATTTTTTTATATTGGTCATCATGGGAACAGGGATTCGTATCCCACGCCTTTGTGGATAAAAGTATGCCGCTACAGCAGCGTGGTGCCTTAAAAGAAATGCAGGTTTTCTAGATGAAGGGTAATGTCTAAGATCATTAGGACATTATTGTTGTGTCTTATCGTAGAATCATGCTGAGTTAGGTGACTTTTCCCACCTTACTGAAACTTTTCGATGGCTCATCTAATGGCCAAGGCCAGAGAACGTGTGTGACATGTTGCCTTCTGTACAGCCTGGGGCTTATTTCCCTAGCTAACACACGTGCATGGATGCTGATCAGGTCAAAGGAGATGTGCGATATTGTACCAACTTTGGAGGCACAGGATGCGTGATGAATCTGCGTTAGGTACTTGCATGGCCTACATTGATTGATGCCGGGAGCAGGTTCCTGGAAGTACTTTCAACTGTTCCTAAGTTTTGTCACTGGGCCCAGCAGCCTTGTTTCTCTGCACAGCACATAGCAGTGGCCGTTTCTTGAAGAAAACAACAGCTGTGGTTGTTACTGCCAGAGAGTCAGAGATTCAGGGACTTTGCATATGACTTGCAGGTATGCTTATGCTACGTGTGTGCGTGGGAACCGTTTTCTGGTTTAGAAAGAAAAGTACATAAATGTGGAGACCAATTTGTGACCTAGCACTGTCATATATTCTTTTTTTTGCAAATTAATATCCTAGCTAAACTAACACGGACAGAATGAGCATAAAGAAAATTCATAGTAGCTAGGAGTTTTCAAGTTCATATCTAGCAGCAGTTTCATTGTGTCGATGTTGAACATGAGATTCCTCCCCTTGGCATGTATCCCTACTGCTAAAAAACCTTGGGAGGAAACTAAAGCGATATAAGAGTGCCTGCTCATTTGACTTCTGCTGTTAGGAGGATCCTGAGTCATAATTGTTTCCTATTCCCTTTCCCCCCATTCTCCTCCTGCAATCAACTCTCAACTCCACACCAATCATGCTTACTGTAGAAGTAAAAGGCAAATCTTGAACAGGTCCCACATGTTTCTTAGAAGTTAACCAACACAGATTTTCCAATGTAATTGGCCAATGATTTCTTACAACTTGTTCCCTGAATAAAGGACTTTACACTGAATGATTGATTAGAGAGTGCCTTAATGTATTGTCTGATCTTCCCTTTACCAACCCCGGTCTGCTTAAGCAAGCTTTTGTAGAAAGAGAACATTATTAAGCAAAGCTCTTTCAAAGTACTCTGTTTTTTCTCATTATCATATTTGGCTTCCCTATGATGTTACTTGACAGTTTTACTAGGTGAAATCTACTTTTCTTGATGTTAAACATACTCAGTTAAGCATAGAAGACTTTTGACCTGTGTTATGAAAAAGGGCAAGTATTTAATCAGATACATTAGCATAGACGCCTTGCTGATCATCGTTATCATAACAGTAGCTTATACTGGTAGCCAAGTTGATCACTGCTTTGTTGAATATCAGAGAAGGCCCTTAGCTTCCAAGACATGGTTAAAATTTATTTCCATGCTTTCCTTTTTCTTTTTGTGAAGTGTAGTTGGCTTGACTAAGGAGCTTTGTGATTCTGGAAACCAGCACTTTAAGCAATGCGCTGTGTGAATATTTGACACCGTGGCTGCGTATCTGCTATGCCAAGTTACATTGCGTAAAAAGGAAGATAAACGTATAAAAGAAGTAAATTTGGAGAAAAAGGAAAGATATACATAGTGTATTATGAATATACAGAACGATGCGGTTATTCCGCAGCTTAGAACAAATCTTAGTCACACTTCAATTTGGCAATAAATTAGGCCCTGTCGTTACGAATGCGGTTATATCCTGCTCTCACTATATGTAGTAATATACTCCTCTCTTATATTTGATTTCCATGGCAATCGGATACACGTGTGACATACTTACTTTTACTTGTGTCATGCTGCCGAGGCTTGCTGAAGCAATTATGAAACGTTCTGGAATTTCCTTGAATCTTCCTGGACATCTTGGAGCTTGCCTAATCACCCTCGGAAATAATATGGAACTACTTTTTGTACATGCATATCAAACATGTGTTTGAAAGTTCATACAACTTGTTATGTTTTTGGGACTCCAGTTAAATCTATAAACACATAACAGTTCATCAGGCTTGCACTAGGGTTTTGGCGGGTGCCAAGCACTTGAGTATTGTAATGCCGTGAGAGTAATTTTCCTTCGTTTGCCGCTTGCGGCTTCTGTCTAAAACCTTCTTCCTTAATCAATGAAATGGCAAGTTTTTTGCCTCGTTTCAAAAATAAATAAAAGTTAAGTAATTTTTCATGCTCTCTGCTTTCATACATCAGAATCCAATGTACCGTAGCAAGAGCTGGTAACACAATCAGATATATACCTACTACTGGCATATGGGATACCAAAGAGTCATAGACGCATCCGTGGACATCTACAGTTTGATGAAAACTACCAACTGCTAGAGCATTTGGCATACCAGCAACACCAGGGGACACCACATTAAGTATACACCACTGGTTTTGGCAAAATGAAAAGAAAAGAAAAATGCACTACCGGTCTTTACCTTTTTTTGGCGGTGCATGGTCTCCTTGTCTACTGTTTTTCTATGGCACAATTAGAGGGCTTGCTAAAATGAGCACCCTCAAAAAGCATTATTTCATCGTGATTTGAAAAAAAGATGGTCGGAAAAGGGATCTGACTCATACCAGTAAAATAGAAAATCGCCCACGTCTGCATATACATTGCTCAATCATCTCACACGTTTTTATATACAACAACTAAACACCCCATGCATTCATCTAATCCATCAGTTCTGGCAAAACTCTATAAGGCTAGGTACAAGGGACATATATAATCCTATTAAGTACGCAACAATCACGCCTGTTTATCTATCTACTCCACATCATGCACCATGCATCTGTACACTGATCACAATAACCAAATTGCCCATACATAACACAGATTCCCAAGAAGACAAAGTACGTATAAATTAGTAAGTAGTTATGATATTGTAAGCCAATAGAGGTAGAACTAGTGGAGTGCATCCCACGGCTAAAGAAGAAGAATACAATGGCAGTGTACCAACTCTAACTAACCGCCGATTCGTCTGGTTCCATCTTGGATGTGTCTGTACGGCCTTTTCACCTGCCCATGCCGGCAGCTAGTTACTGCACATGGAATCTGCGTAACCACTTGACTTTTGAGTTCGATGGGTGCACATCAATTATATGGGACCTGGAGCAGGAGTAGCTATTTGGTTTGTTTGTTTTTTTGAGGGAGTAGCTATTTGGTTTGTTCTTCTTTTCGATCTTTATTATTTCCCTTTGTAGGTCGAGGCTCTTAATCCTCATCTGCTAGCTGTTGGTTCTATCTAATCTAGCCTGGAGGCGATCGTTATTCAACTAAGCCATTTAGTTTCAATTGAGCCATTTAGTTAGAGCATCTACGGGCGGACTTTGTAAATCCGGCCCCTCAAATGCCCGTGGACGCGACCGGACGCGTCCGCGAACAGTGACCGGTCACGCCTTAAATTAGCATCTCCGTATCTGAATCTCTTATATTTCAACTCATAGATCCATATAAAGCATGCAAAATAAATCCTATGTACTACATACTACGTACTACTCTAACTAATCTTCGTCGCCAGAGGTGTCCACGACGATGGTGTCGGGCGCCGGCTGGACGGGCGGGTAGGAGGGCTCTGGCTCATCCTTCTCCTGCTTGACCTCATCCATGTAGGTGAGCATCTCCGCCTCCTCCGCGGCCTCCATCTCCTGCCGGCGATGGCGTTTGGCCTCCGCTCTCGACTCGGTCTGCTGATCTGCGTCGCTTGCATCACCCCCATCTCCCCCCCCCCCCTCGGCGGCTCCTCCTCCTCCTCCTTCAACCCCTCCTTCGGATCCACTGCATTCGGAGGTAGCCCCCGCGGCGATCCGGGCTTCGCTCCTTGCCCGAATCTGCTCAAGAAGGTCGAGTCGGTGCTTCGGCGTTAGAAATGGGTGGTTCCTCTCCCGGCGTCGTGGGGGAATGGCTACAAGGCGGACGGGGGAAGTGAAAAGTAGTGGTACGGCGAACAGCCGGAGGAAAATGTGGATGATAGGGTTTCGGTGCCGCCGGTCAACTTAAATAGCCGGTCTAGGCACTACGGGGCCTGCTGGAGCGGCGACATCGGTCCGACGGAGGAGACGAGCTACGTGTCGCCGGGTTTCCGGGCGTTTCTGCGTGAGACTCCGCTGTCAGTCCGACGTGGTGGGCGCGCCCGGACGCCCCATATCCGCCCCATTTTTGTGCTGGGTATGAGGGGTGCGGCCAGCCCAGACGTTTAAGCTCCGTTTGAGGCGTCCGTCTGGGTAAGATTTTCGTGACCGGTCAATGACCTGGTGGGCCGCCCGGGCGTTTGAGGCCGGTTTGAGGCGCCCGGCTGTAGATGCTCTTAGATGCATGCATGCTTCATGGAAAACAATTGTAAAGATGAAGACATACAGTATAAGCCTCAAGTACCACCTCTATCCGGGTTTGTAAGGTGAGAACGGGGTCTTCAGTTTGACTAGCGAAACGTTTTGTCGCATGTCAGTGCTAAATATATCATTGGATTCGTCGTCGAACAAAGTTTCTAAACATATATATACTATTAATGGCTTGTTACACATATTTTTTAGTGAAACTAAAGACCTAAATATCCATGCCAGTCTCACAAACTCAGATTGATCAAGGGAGTATTACCTTGTGTTTCAGATTAATTCCTTGGTAAAGTTGTTCCCGGTTAAACCGTTGTGTGTAAATTTTAAGTAGGGCTAAACACGATCATGCTGCTTCGCGCAAGCAGTGATGTGCAGTTCAGTTGAAAAGGTTCAAACCAGTTCGTGAGTTCCCTTTGCTCCGGATGCAATGATGAGAATGTTGGTGGGTCGACCCTGCACACGCCTGTTACACAAAATGATTACATGTTTATTTCCGCACGCACATCACTATTTACCCTTCTGCCTTTGTTGTACAGTAGATAAGGGCAGTCCATTGACCTCTAGTAGTACTGGAGACGAACAAAGTGTGCTTTCTTCCGGTAGCTAGCTAGGTTGCTCTCCTTTTTTGATGCATGAGAAGGCATGATTACTCACCCTTGCAATAAGTTGGCTATCTAGTACTCCCTCCGGTCCTTTTTACTCTGCATATTAGGTTTGTCTGAAGTCAATCTCATCCAACTTTGATCAAGTTTATATAAAAAATTATAGACATTCACATAACAACACCAATATCATTAGATTTATCTTGGAATATATTTTCATATTATATTTATTAGATATTATAGATGCTAATAATTTCTAATATAAATTTGGTCAAACTTAGCAAAGTTTGATTTTCGGCAAATCCAATGTGCACAGTAAAAAGGACCGGAGGGAGTATCTACCTAGTGCTTGTTAAATGCATGGTAGACCGGGAGTGAGCTCTTTTCGGTGGCTCTACCCCTTTCTGCATTGCAAAAGAGCTCTCTCTCTCCGAGCTTATATGAATGCAGTGGTGGGGCTTTCTTGTGAAAGCTATGGGATGGGTATATGCATCCAGCGTGTGTGGTCGGCACGCCATGATTCACCCACCCACACGCGCGCCTGAGCACTAGCTTGTTTGATTGCTACCTTGACCTAGGAAGACCGGCCGGCGGTCCGGGCTGGGCATCCACGTACTACGACCCACATGCATGTTACCTACCTAACCAGCAAACGGTGGTGTTTGGTTCTCTAGTCGTAGGACTTTTTCTAGCCCCTAGGATTTTTTGAAAAATACTCTTAAGGAGGTGCTTTTAAGAACTTTTAGCAAAAAGTCTTAAAAAAGTCTCTCCCTGTTAGGTTTGCTAGGGACTTTTTTTTAGTCCCAACACAAAAAAAGTCCCTGAAACCAAACACCCCCTAATTATTAGGAGTAGTAGTTCTACTGACCAAGATGACACATATGCTTGGCATTTCTCGTTCCGGCCGTTGGACGCTGAGCCAGATTCCACATGACCCCCATGCGAGGTGCTCGCTCACTGCCACCACCATGAAATTACTACTCCTACTGATTAGTTTTCCCGACGGTAACGTGAATAGGCAACTGCCACGCCAGTGAGTACACGGTAGTCGGTAGGTATATATTCCCTGACACAACAATGTGAAAAAAAAATGACACCTCAAGTTAAGATCCGATCGATCGATTCTTTTACGTGATCAATTATGAAGTTGGGGCTCGATCACAAGACACAATCTTCTGGAATTCCAAAGCACACAACCACACTTGCTTATTACAAAGAAAGGAAAAAAAATCAAGGCACACACAAAGCAAGCAGCTAAGCATTTAATTTCCAGCCACTTAATTAGTGGAAGTTGTTGAGCCTCCTGCAGTTCTTCCTGATCTCGCCCTGCGACCCGGTGAGCGGGGTGATGTTGCCCATGTTCACCATGGACTGCGCGAAGTGCTGGAAGAAGAGGTGCACGTCGTTGGCGTACGTCTTCACCAGCGCCGCCGTCTCGGCGCTCTTGGTCAGCAGCACCTCGTCCGAACTGAGCAGGCCCCTGCCGGCCAGGATGTTCTTGAAGTAGTAGTTGTCGAACTTGGTGGAGCTGACCACGTCCAGCGGGAAGAGGTTGTCGTCGCCGCCGGAGCGGGGGCAGCCTTGCCTCAGCTGCGCCGCGAAGGACACGTCCAGCGTGCCGTCGGCCAGGCCGTTGCCCGACTGGTTGTACAGCCTCTGCCGGAAGCTGGTGCACCGGGACAGGCCGATGGTGTGGCCGCCCGAGAGCGCGACGACGTCCACGACGTTGAGGCCGAGGCGCTTGAACTTGGTGATGATGGTGGGGAGGGTGTTGTTGGGTGCCGGGATGCCTTGGTTGGAGCCCTGGATGCTGGCGCCCAGAGAGTCCCTCCGGCCCAGCGGCACGTCCCAGAAAGGCCCGCCAACCTGCATGCAGGTCCATTTCCATGTCAAATTAAGAACCGGGAATAGAAGTGTTGTTGGTGGTGGTGTTTAACGGTGACATACGAGGATGGTGGAGTCGCGGGCGGCGAGGGCGAGGATGTCGGCGCAGGAGACGGTGCCGGGGCAGGCGGCCTCGAGGGCGGCCTTGATCTGGTCGACGACCTCGAAGCCCCTGAGGGAGTTCTTGTTGGGGTTGGACCCCTTCTCGCTGATGATGTTGGTGCTGTTGTCAAGCAGCACGGACGCGTCGCACCCCTGCAATCACAGCAAGATACCAGAAAAGTTTATTTAGATTACGTACGTGGCGTGGTTAATTAGGCGCACACATGAAAAAGATTAGCTAACAGTAGCACATAGGGCAGAGGCACATGCGTTGAGTTAACGTGCTATACGTTGCATGGATATCAGCGTTATTCAGGTTAATCAATCACGGTACTGACTCGATCATGCCGCCACCCAGACAAACACAAAAGCAGCGCTCACATGGGCAATGTAGGTAGGCTATCTCGTCACATCACTGGTTAAACAGTTTGCCTAGAAAACTAGATTCCTCCATGCTCCTAGAGTTCATATCTAGTGATGTTTTTTCCTGATACCAAGGTGCACTTATAGCAAAAGCTTTAAAGCTGAAATAGAACAGTTTGCACGTTCAGTTATGTGTTCCGAGAGGTAAGAGTGCTAACACATAAAATGCACATCTTAATTATCGCGGTGAACGTAGAGTAAATAATCTGAGGCAACGAATTCGCTGTAGCGCATTTGCATGGAGTATGTTCACCAAGTATATCCTCGTAGCTTTGTGAGGGCATGCATGCAAAGTTGCAAACAGCACTGGTACAGCAGAGAGGGAGCAGAGTATGGAGGTACCTTGACGAAGCAGTCATGGAAATGCAGCCTGACGAGGGAGGCGGCCATCCTGGTCTCCCTGGCCACGGCCTGCGCCACGATGGAGTGCACGATCTCCTTGGCCTTGGGGCACGAGTGGTCGTAGAACTGCGGGAACAGGCCGCCGTAACCCGGGTTGCCGACGACGGCGCCGGCGAGGAGCAGCGGAGACAAGAGGCAGAGCGCAACCAGGCAAACCATGGAGGTCGCCATGGATGTATGGGTGTGAGGAAACTACTTTGCTTTGCTGCACTACGGTTGCAAGTGAGAGAAGACCGGAGAGCTGCTTCCCGTGTTGTGGGTGGTGAGAAGAGGTGAACATGGAGTGGGTTTATATAGCAGGGGGATGGGATGGGGGCGCGTCTAGGGAGTGGCCGGGGAAGAAGAAGGGTGGTTTCGAGAGCAGAGGACGGATGGTGAGATGGAGCTGGCGGCAGGGTGGTTAGGCAATCCCGTTAGATGGGCACCTGTTTTCAACTGCTTCCTCAATAATTCTCCCATCAAGCAACTCCAACGGAAGAGCTCCAAACTTGGCCCCAAGCCAAGGCCTAAAGAGCACAAAGTGCTACCAGTACTCTGCCAGTGTGCGTGCCTTGTCTGGGCCGGGCTCCATGGAAGATTAAACTTTCGTGAATGCAGCTTCGATAATTGCAATATGCTGATCTGTCATCTCATCACATGTCTCACTTTAACCCCCGGCCAACCATGCTCAGGCCTCGAGCAACACGTGAGTGACGACGATATATACCACATATCATATGTGTGATCAAGCTTACAAATTGCGATATCTACCGCCGGACCGTGTTGCCAACTTTGCATGCATGGTGCGTCCCCGCGGAGCCATCATCCAACACATACTACTCGGATACGTATAATCATCATTCGCGCATGCGTTGCTTCCGCTCTTATCGTAGAATCATCACAATTCGTGTATCCGGGGTTCATCATTATACTTTCGTACACCCTGGGTATATCCATATTGCCTTTTAACTTTCTTGCTTCACGGCAGGCAGACACACACTAAAAGTAACAAGTGACAAGCAGCAGAGAGAGGATTTTGGTTCTTGGGCTTCGACGAAGCCCCAAATTTTCAAAAATTCAAAAGCCAACATAGAGATGTATACTATGAAATGCATTTTGATGTGAGATGTACAAAAAAATGTGTTGTTTTATACGTAGGGAATAGCACATGTGCTACAAATATATTTCCTCCGTCCGAAAATACTTGTCGAAGGAATGGATGTATCTAGACGCAATTTAATTCTAGACACACCCATTTTTATCCATTTCTCCGGCAAGTATTTCCGGACGGAAGGAGTATGATTTTGTTTTATTTTTTGGTAGCTCGCACAAAATTGAATTTCACTATGAAACTTTACTGACAAGTAGTATACATCTGTAGGTATGTGTGCATTTTGTTCTAGAATCTTTTTAAACCTAAAAAAAATAGTTTTTTTGTATTTCTCAAAAACCAGTCTCCATGGAGCCCCGGAGCCAAACGCAATTTCCGTACTAGTATATATAATTCCAAGGATATACATGTTGTCTATATGTTAGTACTCCTATAAAAGGAATCTCAGTTTGACCATCTATTTGTCACATGATGGCAGGCCGTTTGCAATAGATGTTAGCAATTCGACTATTGTCGAACCATATTTTCCATTTAGTTTGACACATTAAACCCTTGAAGCTGATCAAATTTCCTTAGGTGCAAATTATGAAGTTTCAATAAATAGGTAGTCTAGTTTTCTCGTAATTTTTTTGCATGAAAATAATAATACATATTTTAGCACGCGCAACACATTACACTAGACGGTAGTCTACGTATACATACTCTCCTCTTCACGTGTGAAATGGAGAAGACAAAGTAAGTAGAAAAAGGCGGTGATCAAAGTAGAGGCTTTGCTTCCAAATGAACCATACTACTTTTGTTATACGCAAGAGTAAGCATTGTTAATCATCATTATACTGATTAATGCAGGCCCCTGTGTGTTGTTGTTGGCGATTGTATATGTATACCGGGGTACGGTTGGGGGTATTCCCTTTGCTCCTACGTGCATATGCATCCATTGTCGAAATACACATTTTGAAAAGTTAAAAAATTCGGAACAAAAATCCCGCGTGTATAACCGGACATTTTATGTCCGTTCACAAGGTTTCGGTGAAAAACGACGTTTTTTGTGGCTTGTGTAAAAAAGACAATTTCTGATGCTTCATTCTAACTATTCACGAGGCATTTCTTTATCTTTTTTACACAAGCCACAAAAAACGTCGTTTTTCACCGAAACCTTGTGAACGGACATAAAATGTCCGGATATACACGCGGGATTTTTGTTCCGAATTTTTCAACTTTTCAAAATGTGTGTTTTCGACAATGGATGCATATGCACATAGAAGAAAAAAGCCGCGTCCGGGTTGGGTTCGCATATAACTATAGCAGATTTGGATTTGGCTACGTTTTGGCTACACAGACGGTTGTGGCGCTGGCAGCAGATCTCCCTCCCAACCCAAGTCAGCCAACCGATGGATTGCGACTGATGATGCGATGAAGTCAAAGGCCGGGGATGCACGCGCGATGATGTACCAACTCACTCTGTAGGACAGGGTCAGAGTGGGCATGCATGCGTGATCATTCCGTTCCGGCTTGGCGCGGGGAGCAGGTTACTACTAGTCTAGTCGCCGGAAGGACCTGGCTGGCTGTACCAATGCTACCTCCAGTCACCGGCCAGCAGTGCTAGCGTGCATATCTACCAGCCTCCTCCGTTTCTTCAAATGAAACATCTCAGCTGCGTGCGTGGTGGTGGTGGTGGTGGTTACTTTCAGTTTCAGTCAGAGACTGGCTGGCTCACACGCACACGCACACATCAGTGGCAGGTTGAGGTTGGTACGTGCAGTTCCATTTATTACAGTCCACTATTTTTCACTTGTACTATGCCTAAGAAAAAATCCAAAGAAAACATGCCTACTCCATACACTTCTTTTTTAGCACGTACTCGTGGTTAAAGTTTCAAAAGGTGAACTGGACTATAGCAGTGGCGTAGCCAGCCCAATAAGTCAGGGTGGTCCACCAATAGAAATATTTACATAAGTTTATTTATTTTCAAAGAAATATATTTTTAATACACTATGGGGAAATTCCAGGGTGGTCCATGGACCACCCTGGCCACCCCCTAGCTACGCCACTGGACTATAGTCAGAAATCTCATGTTTCTCGACACAGAGATAGCAACAAACACAACAAGTCGGCTCACTGTCTAAAGTCTTCACGCACGCTAGGGGTCTGGTCTGGTAAAACTAAGCCATAGCAAGAGCACGCTACATGCCTCAAAAGAGACCACAAACCTATCATCAGTGCTGCTAAATTTAAAATTTGTGGGAGACACACAAGTGATTTCTGCTCTAGGTGTTAGGATCACTCTGATTCATAATTGTTTTCTGCCCCTCCACGTCCCTATGTTACTCTTATATTCAAATCATATATAGCAGCTAGCATACATAGCAACCCGTGCTTACTCTGGAGGAAAAAGGCTCGGCCAAAGCTTGAATAGGTCCTACACATATTTCTTAGAAGGTAACCAACAGACTTTCAGATTAAAGATTCGCAAATGATCTGCCAATGATTTATTAGGAGTACAACTTAAACAGCTACTACAAGATTGATAAGAGAGTGGCTAATGTATAGTATTCAGATGTCCTTTTTACCAAACTCATTATGCTTGTAAGCAATCTTATAATTTTAAAACAAACACATCAGAGCAATGCTATTAATCTACTCTTCCTTTTCCATAGTATGTTCTGTTTGGCTTCTCTATTTCCCGGTCCTAGTAGGTCAAGTCTTACCCTTGTTCTTCTTCATGTTCACATATACTCGGTTACGCATGCAAGCCTTTTGACCCGAGTTATGAGACAGGGCAAGCATTTAATTACATCACTTGGCACACAAGCCTACAAATGAAAACGTTAATCACTACAGATAATTGTTCTACGATGCTAGTTGATCATAGACGAAGACAAGTTGACGGCTGCTTTGTTGACTATTACAATACCCATTTAATTACATCACTCGAATCCGTATGTGATCGTTACTCGGCCATGTGGACCACAGGGAGCATATGGATATTAGGTGCAACCGATGAGAGATGGTTGCACGGGATACTTACAACCGATTTGGATGGCGGTCCAATAATATGATAGATGTTTAGTCATCTTTCCCTATTGTTTCGTGGTTGTGGCAAATTTATTTTTTGCGGTGGTCGTACTACTGTTTTAAGACTTTGTTTTGGACCTGGTTTATTTAATAAGATGGCTGTGTGCATCAAAAGAGAGGCTGGGGTACTCCTCCTTTTTGAATTTTTTTATTAGATCACTTGGCACATAAGCCTACAAATGAAAACGTTAATCACTACAGATAATTGTTCTACGATGCTAGTTGATTATAGATGAAGACAAGTTGACAGTTGCTTTGTTCTATTACAATACCCTTGGCTTTCAAGCGATGATTAAACTGTTTTATCACACATTCCCATTTTGTGAAGTGTTCTGTTCATCGACAAACAGAGGGAGTGATATCCAATGTCTTCCTATATATGCTTTTGGAAAATAATAACGTACGCAACCTATGGAAAGTGTGAGATTTTGACCGCACCGGAACATGGAGCTGGGCGACAGACCCTACCCCCTAATCACACTAAGGTCATGTTTGGAGTACCGCCGCTCCACAACTCCACTCCCAGAGCAGGTGGAGTGATACGTCCATTTTGCATCATGTTTTTCTACTGTTATTTATTGTGTCTTGAATTGTTATTTCACTTTATAATGCAATTCTTATGTCTTTTCTCTCTTATTTTGCAAGTTCCACATGAAGAGGAAGATTACCGGCAGCTGGAATTTTGGACCGGAAAGGGCTACAACAGAGATAGCTATTCTGCACAACTCCAAATGACCCGAAAATTTACGGAGAATTATTTTGGAATATATGAAAATTATTGGCGGAAGAAATACCAGGAAGGGGCCCACCAGGGAGCGATAAGCTCAGGGGCGCGCCCTATGAGCTTGTGGGCCCCCTGGCAGGCCTCTGGTGCCCATCTTCTGCTATATGGAGCCATTTGCCCTAGAAAAAAATAAGGAGAATATTTTCGGGATGAAGCGCCGCCGTCTCGAAACGGAACCTGGGCAGGAGCACTTTTGCTCTCCGGCGGAGCGATTCGGCCGGGGAAACTTCCCTTTGGGAGGGGAAAATCGAAGCCATCGACATCACCAACACCCCTCTCATCATGGGAGGACCAATCTTCATCAACATTTTCACCAGCACCATCTCATCTCAAACCCTAGTTCAATCTCTTGTATTCAATCTTTGTCCCAAAACCTTAGATTGGTACATGTGGGTTGCTAGTAGTGTTGATTACATCTTGTAGTTGGTCTATTTGGTGGAAGATTAGATGTTCAGATCCTTAAGTATATTCAATAGACCTCTGATCTTGAACATGAATATGATTTCTTAGCTACTTTTGTTCTTGAGGACATGAGAGAAGTCTTGTTATAAGTAATCATGTGATGTTGGTATTCGTTCGATATTTTGATGATATGTATGCTGTTGCTTCCTTTAGTGGTGTCACGTGAACATCGACTACATGACACTTCACCATACGGGAAGGCATTGTGGAGTAATAAGTGGATGCTGGTTTGCTAGAGTGACAGAAGCTTAAACCCTAGTTTATGTGTTATTCCGTAAGGGACTAATTGAATCCATATGTTTCATGATATGATTAGATTTATTTTAATTCTTCTTTCGTAGTTGCGGATGCTTGCGAGAGGGGGTAATCATAAGTGGGATGCTTGTTCAAGTAAGAACAACACCCAAGCACCGGTCCACCCACATATCAAATTATGAAAGTAACGATCGCGAATCAACTAAACATGATGAACGTGACTAGACAACAATTCCCATGTGTCATCGAGAACGCTTTGCTTATTATAAGAGAATGTTCCGGCTTGTCCTTTGCTATAAAAAGGATTGGGCCATCTTGCTGCACTTTTGCTACTATTGTTATTTGTTACTTGTTACGAAATATCTTGATATAAACTATCTATCACTGTTACTTACAGCACTTGCAGAGAACACCTTGCTGAAAACCGCTTATCATGTCCTTCCGCTCCTCGTTGTGTTCGACACTCTTACTTATCGAAAGTACTATGATTGATTCCCTATACTTGTGGGTCATCAGGACTCTTTTCTGGCGCTGTTGTCGGTGAGTGAAGTGTCTTTGGTAAGGAAACCTTTATATTACGTGCTGAAATTTTCAGTCACTTGTTACTATGGAAAATAATCCTTTGAGGGGCTTGTTGGGGTATCTTCACCTCGAACGGAAGCAATAAGAGTTTTCCCTCAACCTACTGAACCTACTGAAAATATTTATTATGAGATTCCTGCGGGTGTGTTAAAGAAACTGCTAGCTAATCTTTATGCAGGAGATGAAACAGTACATCCTAATATGCACTTAATCTATGTGGAAGAAATTTATGCAATGTTTAAGCTTGCAGGTTTATCCGAGGATGGAGTTAAGAAGAAGGTATTCCCTTTATCTTTGGAGGGAAAGACATTGGCATGGTATAGGCTATTGGATGATATTGTAACATGGGATTGGTACCAATTGAAATTGGAATTTCACCAGAAGTTCTATCCTATGCATTTGGTTCATCGTGATCAGAATTATATACATATAATTTTTGGCCTCGTGAAGGAGAAAGTATCGCTCAAGCTTGGAGGAGGCTTAAGTCTATGATGCACACATGCCCCAATCATGAGCTCTCAAGAGAAATTATTATACAGAACTTTTATGTTTGGCTTTCTCATGATGATCGATCCATGCTCGATACTTCTTCTGCTGGTTGTTTTATGAAGAAAACTATTGAATTCAATGGGGTCTTCTAGAAAGAATTAAACGCAACTCTAAAGGTTGGAAATTCGACAAAGGTAAGAAGTCAGGTATAAAACTTGAGTTTGATTGTGTTAAAACTTTTATTGAAACATATGCTTTTCATAAGTTTAGTACTAAATATGGACTTGACTATGAAATAGTAGATTCCTTTTGTGAATCATTTGCTACTCATGTTGATCACCGTAAGGAGAAGTGGTTTAAGTTTCATCCACCTATTCAAGATATGTTAGAGGAACTGATAACCCACAAGTAGGTATTCAACCCAAATTTATAGATTCGACACAAGCGGAGCCAAAGAATATTTGCAAGTATTAGCAGTTGAGTTGTCAATTCAACCACACCTGGAGATTTAATATCTGCAACAATATGATCAGTAGCACAGTAATGTGATAGTTTTGATAGTGGTAGTAATAGCAATAGTAACGGTAACAGTGATAGCAATGATTTTGTAGCAGGTGTAACAGTAAGAGCAGCAGTAGTAACTTAGCAAGAACAACATGTGGAAAATTCGTAGGCATTGGATCGGTGGATTTGGATGATATTCATCATATAACAGTCATAACCTAGGGCGATACAAAACTAGCTCCAGTTCATAAATATAATGTAGGCATGTATTCTGTAAATAGTCATACATGCTTAATTATGGAAAGAACTTGCATGACATCTTTGTCCTATCCTCCCGTGGCAGCGGGGTCCATAAGGAAACTAAGGGATATTAAGGCCTACTTTTAATAGAGAACTGGAACAAAGCTTTAATGCATAGTGAATACATGAACTCCTCAAACTACGGTCATCACCGGAAAGTATCCCGATTATTGTCACCCCGGGGTTTACGGATCATAACATGTAATAGGTGAATATTACTTGCAAGATCGGATCTAGAACATAGATATAATGGTGAAAACGGTTAATATCTGAATTCATGGCACCCGGGCCCAAAGTGACAAGCATTAAGCATGGCAAAGTCATAACAACATCAATCACAGAACATAATGGATACTAGGGATCAAGCCCTAACAAAACTAGCTCAATTACATGATGAATCTCATAATTCTTCAATATGTTTTTCAATAATTCCTCAGCTAGTTCAACAGTTCGTTCCCTGAAAACACAACCAGCACAACTATCTAGGAAGTCCCTAGAATCATCGGTTAGTCCATTATAGAAGATATCAAGTATTTCATTTTTCTTAAGAGGACGATCAGGCAAAGCATTAAGCAATTGGAGAAGCCTCCCCCAAGCTTGTGGGAGACTCTCTTCCTCAATTTGCACAAAGTTAAATATTTCCTATAAGGCAGCTTGAGCAGGAAAATATTTTTCAGAGAAGTAATAAATCATATCCTGGGGACTACGCACACAACCAGGAGCAAGAGTATTGTACCATATCTTAGCATCACCCTTTAATGAGAATGGAAATAATATGAGAATATAATAGTAGCGAATTTTATCATCATGAGCAAAAAGGGTGGCTATATCATTTAATTTGGTGAGGTGTGCCACAACGGTTTCAGTTTCATAGCCATGGAAAGGATCAGATTCAACCAAAGTAATTAACTCTGGGTCGACAGAGAATTCATAATCCTTATTGATGTCTACTACGCAACCTTCTTCTTGTAGACTCTAGTTGGGCCTCCAAGCGCAGAGTTTTGTAGGACAGTAGCAAATTTCCCTCAAGTGGATGACCTAAGGTTTATCAATCTGTGGGAGGCGTAGGATGAATATGGTCTCTCTCAAATAACCCTGCAACCAAATAACAAAGAGTCTCTTGTATCCCCAACACACCCAATACAATGGTAAATTTTATAGGTGCACTAGTTCGACGGAGAGATGGTGATACAAGTGTAATATGGATAGTAGATATAGGTTTTTGTAATTTGAAAATATAAAAACAACAAGGTAGCAAGTAACAAAAGTGAGCAAAAACGGTATTGCGATGCTTGAAAACAAGGCCTAGGGTTCATACTTTCACTAGTGCAAGTTCTCTCAACAATGACAACATAATTAAATCATATGGCTATCCCTCAACGTGTGACAAAGAGTCACTCCAATGTTCCTATCGCGGAGAACATAAGATGAAATTGCTTGTAGGGTACGAAACCACCTCAAAGTTATTCTTTTCGATCAACCCATTGAGCTATTCCTATAAGTGTCACAAACAGCCCTAGAGTTCATAGTAAAATAACACCACATGGCACACATCAATCAACCCTAATGTCACCTAGATACTCCAATGTCATCACAAGTATCCGTGGGTCAATTATACGATATGAATAAAACAACTTCAGATTCATAATATTCAATCCAACATAAAGAACCTCAAAGAGTGCCCTAAGATTCCTACCGGAGAAACAAGCACGAAAACGTGCATCAACCCCTATGCATAGATTACCCCAATGTCACCTCGGGAATCCGCGAGTTGAGTGCCAAAACATACATCAAGTGAATCAATAGAACACCCCATTGTCACCACGGGTATCCCACGCAAGACATACATCAAGTGTTCTCAAATCCATAATAGTATTCAATCTGATAATAGTGAAACCTCAAAGGTAAAACTCAATTCATCACAAGAAGGTAGAGGGGAAGAAACACCATATGATTCAACTATAATAACAAAGCTCGTGGTACATCAAGATCGTGCCATATCAAGAACACGAGAGAGAGAGATCAAACACATGCTACTAGTACATACCCGCAGCCCCGAGGGTGAACTACTCCCTCCTTGTCATGGAGACCGCCGGGATGATGAAGATGGCCTCCGGTGATGGTTTCCCCCTCCGACAGGGTGCCGGAACGGGCTCCCGATTGGTTTTTCATGGCTACAGAGGTTTTCGGTAGCGGAACTCCCGATCTAGGTTTGTTTCTGGGGGTTTCATGATTTATAGGAATTTTTGGCGTCGGTCTCACGTCAGGGGAGTTCCCGAGGGACCCACAAGCCAGGGGGCACGCCCTAGGGGGGCGCCCTCCACCCTTGTGGTTGCCTCGGAACTCCTCTGGTCCATCTCCGATGCCCCGTGGGTCTCTTCTGGTCCATACAAATTCATCGTAAAGTTTCAGCTTATTTGGACTCCGTTTGATATTCCTTTTCTGTAAAACTCAAAAACAAGGAAAGAAAAACAGAAACTGACACTGGGCTCTAGGTTAATAGGTTAGTCCCAAAAATAATATAAAATAGCATATTAATGCAGATAAAACATCCAAAATAGATAATATAATAGCATGGAACAATCAAAAATTATAGATACGTTGGAGAAGTATCAAGCATCCCCAAGCTTAATTCCTGCTCGTCCTCGAGCAGGTAAATGATAAAAATAGAATTTTTGATGTGGAATGCTACCTAACATATTTATCCATGTAATCTTCTTTATTGTGGCAAGAATATTTAGATCCATAAGCTTCAAAACAAAAGTTTAATATTGACATAAAAACAATAATACTTCAAGCATACTAATAAAGCAATCATGTCTTCTCAAAATAACATGGCCAAAGAAAGTTATCCCTACAAAATGATATAGTCTGGTGATACGTCTCCAACTTATCTATAATTTTTGATTGCTTCATGCTATATTATATTCTATTTTGGATGATTAATGGGCTTTGTTATACACTTTTATATTATTTTTGGGACTAACCTATTAACCGGAGGCCCAACCCAAATTGCTATTTTTTGCCTATTTCAGAGTTTCGTAGAAAAAGAATATCAAACGGAGTCCAAACGGAATGAAACCTTCGGGAACGTGATTTTCGGAACGAACGTGATCCAGAGGACTTGGACCCTACGTCAAGAAAGCAACCAGGAGAGCACGAGGTAGGGGGGCGCGCCCTCCACCTTCGTGGGGCCCACGTTGCTCCACTGACGTACTTCTTCCTCCTATATATACCTACGTACCCCCAAATAAACAGAAGCATCCACGAAAACCTAATTCCACCGCCGCAACCTTCTGTACCCGTGATATCCCATCTTGGGGCCTTTTCAGGCGTCCTGCCGGAGGGGGCATTGATCACGGAGGGCTTCTACATCAACACCATAGCCTCTCCGATGATGTGTGAGTAGTTTATCTTAGACCTTCGGGTCCATAGTTATTAGCTAGATGGCTTCTTCTCTCTTTTTGGATCTCAATACAAAGTTCTCCATGATTCTCGTGGAGATCTCTTCGATGTAATCTTCTTTTGCGGTGTGTTTGTTGAGACCGATGAATTGTGGGTTTATGATCAAGTTTATCTATGAACAATATTTGAATCTTCTCTGAATTCTTTTATGTATGATTGGTTATCTTTGCAAGTCTCTTCGAATTATCAGTTTGGTTTGGCCTACTAGATTGATCTTTCTTGCAATGGGAGAAGTGCTGAGCTTTGGGTTCAATCTTGCGGTGTCCTTTCCAAGTGACAGTAGGGACAGCAAGGCACGTATTGTATTGTTGCCATCGAGGATAACAAGATGGGGTTTATATCATATTGCATGAGTTTATCCCTCTACATCATGTCATCTTACTTAAAGCATTACTCTGTTCTTTTGAACTTAATACTCTAGATGCATGCTGGATAGCGGTCGATGTGTGGAGTAATAGTAGTTGATGCAGGCAGGAGTCGGTCTACTTGTCGCGGACGTGATGCCTATATACATGATCATTCCTAGATATTCTCATAACTATGCTCAATTCTATCAATTGCTCAACAGTAATTTGTTCACCTACCGTAATACTTATGCTCTTGAGAGAAGCCACTAGTGAAATCTATGGCCCCCGGGTCTATTTTCCATCATATTAATCTTCCAACACTTAGCTATTTTTATTTTCTTTTATTTTACTTTGAATCTTTATTATAAAAATACCAAAAATCTTATCTTATCATATCTATCGGATCTCACTTCTGTAAGTGACCGTGAAGGGATTGACAACCCCTTTATTGCGTTGGTTGCGAGGTTTTTATTTGTTTGTGTAGGTGCGAGGGACTTGAGCGTGGCCTCCTACTGGATTGATACCTTGGTTCTCAAAAACTGAGGGAAATACTTACGCTACTTTACTGCATCACCCTTTCCTCTTCAAGGGAAAACCAACGCAGTGCTCAAGAGGTAGCAAGAAGGATTTCTGGCGCCGTTGCCGGGAAGTCTACGCAAAAGTCAACATACCCAGTACCCATCACAAACTCTTATCTCCCGCATTACATTATTTGCCATTTGCCTCTCGTTTTCCTCTCCCCCACTTCACCCTTGCCGTTTTATTCGCCCTCTCTTTTCTGTTCGCCTCTTTTTCGCTTGTTTCTTGTTTGCTCGTGTGTTGGATTGCTTGCTTGTCACGATGACTCTACCCAGATTTGGTGATCTTCACCTTAAAAGGTTAGAAGAGATCGAAAGCAACGTCAGAAGTTTTATGACTTTACAATTTGAGCATAATAATTTCTTTAGGAACGAGCTTAAGGAACAAAAAAACTTCATGGGTTATATGAATAAAGAGCTCGATGATATGTCTAAAGAATTTTATGGTTTGAAATCTCAGATTGCTCATCTCGAAAAATTAATAGCTGAAGTTTCGGATAAGCAGGCCACCTTAGTTAATAAGATGGCCGCTAAGCCAGAAAATTTTGAAAATAAAGATGAAGATCTAAAAGTTATTGATGTGTCTCCTATGAAATCTTTGTTTTGCAATATGAATCTTGATAATGATGGGACTGAATATGAGCCACCTTTACCTATAAGGCGTTCCAAAAATTCGGAGTTGTTAGATCTTGATGCAAAAATTGGTAAAAGTGGGATTGAAGAAATAAAAACTCTAGATATTAATGAACCCACTATTTTGGATTTCAAGGAATTTAATTATGATAATTGCTCTTTGATAGATTGTATTTCCTTGTTGCAATTCGTGCTAAATTCTCCTCATGCTTATAGTCAAAATAAAGCTTTTACTAAAGATATCGTTGATGCTTTGATGCAATCTTATGAAGAAAAACTTGAGTTGGAAGTTTCTATCCCTAGAAACTTTATGATGAGTGGGAACCTACTATTAAAATTAAAATTAAAGATCATGAATGCTATGCTTTGTGTGATTTGGGTGCTAGTGTTTCCACGATTCCAAAAACTTTGTGTGATTTGCTAGGTTTCCGTGAATTTGATGATTGTTCTTTGAACTTGCACCTTGCGGATTCCACCATTAAGAAACCTATCGGGAAGAATTAATGATGTTCTTATTGTTGCAAATAGGAACTATGTGCCCGTAGATTTTATTGTGCTTGACATAGATTGCAATCCTTCATGTCCTATTATTCTTGGTAGACCTTTCCTTAGAACGATTGGTGCAATTATTGATATGAAGGAAGGGAATATTAGATTCCAATTTCCGTTAAAGAAAGGCATGGAACACTTCCCTATAATGAAAATTAAACTACCATATGAATCTATTATGAGAGCCACTTATGGATTGCCTACCAAAGATGGCAATACCTAGATCTATCCTTGCTTCTATGCCTAGCTAGGGGCGTTAAACGATAGCGCTTGTTGGGAGGCAACCCAATTTTATTTTTAGTTTTTTGCCTTTTGCTTCTGTTTAGGAATAAATATTTGATCTAGCATCTGGTTAGATTTGTTTTTATGTTTTAATTAGTGTTTGTGCCAAGTTAAACCTATAGGATCCTCTTGGATGATAGTTATTTGATCTTCCTGAAAATTCCAGAAACTTTCTTTTCATGAAAATAATTGTTAAAATCACCAGAACGTAATAAAATATTGATTCCAATTGCTGCTGATCATAAATAAATTGTCTAGATCGTCCTATTTTGGAGTTCCAGAAGTTTGCGTTAGTTACAGATTACTACAGACTGTTCTATTTTTGACAGATTCTGTTTTTTGTGTGTTGTTTGCTTATTTTGATGAATCTATGGCTAGTAAAATAGTTTATAAACCATAGAGAAGTTGGAATACAGTAGGTTTAACACCAATATAAATAAATAATGAGTTCATTACAGTACCTTGAAGTGGTGTTTTGTTTTCTTTTCGTTAACGGAGCTCACGAGATTTTCTGTTAAGTTTTGTGTTGTGAAGTTTTCAAGTTTTGGGTAAAAGATTTGATGGATTATGGAACAAGGAGTGGCAAGAGCCTAAGCTTGGGGATGCCCATGGCACCCCAAGATAATCTAAGGACACCAAAAATCCAAAGCTTGGGGATGCCCCGGAAGGCATCCCCTCTTTCGTCTACTTCCATCGGTAACTTTACTTAGAGCTATATTTTTATTCACTACATGATAAGTGTTTTGCTTGGAGCATCTTGTATGATTTGAGTCTTTGCTTTTTAGTTTATCACAATCATCCTTGTTGTACACACCTTTTGAGAGAGACACACATGATTCGGAATTTATTAGAATACTCTATGCGCTTCGCTTATATCTTTTGAGCTATATAGTTTTTGCTCTAGTGCTTCACTTATATCTTTTAGAGCACGGCGGTGGTTTTGTTTTATAGAAACAATTTTTCTCTCATGCTTCACTTATATTATTTTGAGAGTCTTAAACAGCATGATAATTTGCTTAAGTAGGAAAATTAATCCTAATATGCTAAGTATTCAAGACTAGTAAAAAACTTTCTTATGAGTGTGTTGAATACTATGAGAAGTTTGACGATTGATGATTGTTTTGAGATATAGAGGTAGTGATATTAAAGTTGTGCTAGTTGAGTAGTTGTGAAATTGAGAAATACTTGTGTTGAAGTTTGCAAGTCCCGTAGCATGCACGTATGGTAAACGTTATGAAACAAATTTGAAACATTAGGTGTTCTTTGATTGTCTTCCTTATGAGTGGCGGTCGGGGACGAGTGATGGTCTTTTCCTACCAATCTATCCCCCTAGGAGCATGCGCGTAGTGCTTGGTTTTTGATGACTTGTAGATTTTTGCAATAAGTATGTGAGTTCTTTATGACTAATGTTGAGTCCATGGATTATACGCACTCTTACCCTTCCATCATTGCTAGCCTCTTCGGTACCGTGCATTGCCCTTTCTCACATTGAGAGTTGGTGCAAACTTCGCTGGTGCATCCAAACCCCATGATATGATACGCTCTTTCACACATAAACCTCCTTATATCTTCCTCAAAACAGCCACCATACCTACCTATTATGGCATTTCCATAGCCATTCCGAGATATATTGCCATGCAACTTTCCACCGTTCCGTTTATCATGACACGTTCATCATTGTCATATTGCTTTGCATGATCATGTAGTTGACATCGTATTTGTGGCAAAGCCACCGTTCATAATTTTTCATACATGTCACTCTTGATTCATTGCCTATCCCGGTATACCGCCGGAGGCATTCATATAGAGTCATACTTTGTTCTAGTATCGAGTTGTAATCATTGAATTGTAAATAAATAGAAGTGTGATGATCATCATTCATAGAGCATTGTCCCAAAAAAAAGGCCAAAAAAAGGAGGCCCAAAAAATATATAAAAAGGGACAATGCTACTATTGAAGGAAATATGCCCTAGAGGCAATAATAAAGTTATTATTTATTTCCTTATATCATGATAAATGTTCATTATTCATGCTAGAATTGTATTAACCGGAAACATGATACATGTGTGAATACATAGACAAACAGGGTGTCACTAGTATGCCTCTACTTGACTAGCTCGTTAATCAAAGATGGTTATGTTTCTTAGCCATAGACAAAGAGTTGTCATTTGATTAACGGGATCACATCATTAGGAGAATGATGTGATTGACTTGACCCATTCCGTTAGCTTAGAACTTGATCGTTTAGTATGTTGCTATTGCTTTCTTCATGACTTATACATGTTCCTATGACTATGAGATTATGCAACTCCCGTTTACCGGAGGAACACTTTGTGTGCTACCAAACGTCACAACGTAACTGGGTGATTATAAAGGTGCTCTACAGGTGTCTCCGAAGGTACTTGTTGGGTTGGCGTATTTCGAGATTAGGATTTGTCACTCCGATTGTCGGAGAGGTATCTCTGGGCCCACTCGGTAATGTACATCACTTAAGCCTTGCAAGCATTGCAACTAATGAGTTAGTTGCGGGATGATGTATTACGAAACGAGTAAAGAGACTTGCTGGTAACAAGATTGAACTAGGTATTGAGATACCGACGATCGAATCTCGGGCAAGTAACATACCGATGACAAAGGGAACAACGTATGTTGTTATGCGGTTTGACCGATAAAGATCTTCGTAGAATATGTGGGAACCAATATGAGCATCCAGGTTCCGCTATTGGTTATTGACCGGAGACGTGTCTCGGTCATGTCTACATAGTTCTCGAACCCGTAGGTCCGCATGCTTAAAGTTCGATCACGGTTATATTATGAGTTTATGTGTTTTGATGTACCGAAGGTAGTTTGGAGTCCCAGATGTGATCACGGACATGACGAGGAGTCTCGAAATGGTTGAGACACGAAGATTGATATATTGGACGACTATATTCGGACAGCGGAATGGTTCCGGGGGTTATCGGATATATACCGGAGTACCGGGGGGGTTACCGGAACCCCCCGGAGGTTATTGGGCCTCATGGGCCCAAGTGGTGGAAGAGGAGAGGCGGCCAAGGGGCAGCCGCGCGCCCCTCCCCCAAGTTCGAATTAGACTAGGAGGGGGGCGGCGCCCCCCCCTTTCCTTTCCCCCTCTCTCTCCTTCCCTCTCCTCTCCTACTCCAACATGGAAGGGGGCAGTCCTACTCCCGGTGGGAGTAGGATTCCTCATGGGGCGTGCCAAGGGTGGCCGGCCCCCTCCCCCTCCTCCACTCCTTTATATACGGGGAGGGAGGCACCCCCTAGAGATACAACAATTGATCCCTTGGATCTCTTAGCCGTGTGCGGTTCCCCCCTCCACCATAATCCACCTCGGTCATATCGTAGCGGTGCTTAGGCGAAGCCCTGCGTCAGTAGAACATCATCATCGTCACCACGCCGTCGTGCTGACGGAACTCTCCCTCAAAGCTCGGCTGGATCGGAGTTCGAGGGACGTCATCGAGTTGAACATGTGCTGAACTCGGAGGTGTCGTACGTTCGGTACTTGATCGGTCGGATCGTGAAGACGTACGACTATATCAACCGCGTTGTGTTAATGCTTCCGCTTTTGGTCTACGAGGGTACGTGGACACACTCTCCCCTCTCGTTGCTATGCATCACCATGATCTTGCATGTGCGTAGGAATTTTTTTGAAATTACTACGTCCCCAGTGGCATCCGAGCCAGGTTTTATGCGTTGATGTTATATGCACGAGTAGAACACAAGTGAGTTGTGGGCGATACAAGTCATACTGCTTACCAGCATGTCATACTTTGGTTCGGCGGTATTGTTGGATGAAGCGGCCCGGACCGACATTACGCGTATGCTTACGCGAGACTGGTTCTACCGATGTGCTTTGCACACATGTGGCTGGCGGGTGTCAGTTTCTCCAACTTTAGTTGAACCGAGTGTGGCTATGCCCGGTCCTTGAGAAGGTTAAAACAGCACTAACTTGACAGACTATCGTTGTGGTTTTGATGCGTAGGTAAGAACGGTTCTTGCTCAGCCCGTAGCAGCCACGTAAAACTTGCAACAACAAAGTAGAGGACGTCTAACTTGTTTTTGCAGGGCATGTTGTGATGTGATATGGTCAAGGCATGATGCTATATTTTATTGTATGAGATGATCATGTTTTGTAAACGAGTTATCGGCAACTGGCAGGAGCCATATGGTTGTCACTTTATTGTATGCAATGCAATCGCCCTGTAATTGCTTTACTTTATCACTAAGCGGTAGCGATAGTCGTAGAAGCAATAATTGGCGAGACGACAATGATGCTACGATGGAGATCAAGGTGTCGCGCCGGTGACGATGGTGATCATGATGGTGCTTCGGAGATGGAGATCACAAGCACAAGATGATGATGGCCATATCATATCACTTATATTGATTGCATGTGATGTTTATCTTTTATGCATCTTATCTTGCTTTGATTGACGGTAGCATTATAAGATGATCTCTCACTAAATTTCAAGATAAAAGTGTTCTCCCTGAGTATGCACCGTTGCCAAAGTTCATCGTGCCCAGACACCACGTGATGATCGGGTGTGATAAGCTCTACGTCCATCTACAACGGGTGCAAGCCAGTTTTGCACACGCAGAATACTCAGGTTAAACTTGACGAGCCTAGCATATGCAGATATGGCCTCCGAACACTGAGACCGAAAGGTCGAGCGTGAATCATATAGTAGATATGATCAACATAGTGATGTTCACCATTGAAAACAACTCCATTTCATGTGATGATCGGTTATGGTTTAGTTGATTTGGATCACGTGATCACTTAGATGATTAGAGGGATGTCTATCTAAGTGGGAGTTCTTAAGTAATATGATTAATTGAACTTAAATTTATCATGAACTTAGTATCTGATAGTATTTTGCATGTCTATGTTTGTTGTAGATAGATGGCTCGTGCTATTGTTCCGTTGAATTTTAATGCGTTCCTTGAGAAAGCAAAGTTGAAAGATGATGGTAGCAATTACACGGACTGGGTCCGTAACTTGAGGATTATCCTCATTGCTGCACGGAAGAATTACGTCCTGGAAGCACCGCTGGGTGCCAAACCTGCTGCAGGAGCAACACCAGATGTTATGAACGTCTGGCAGAGCAAAGCTGATGACTACTCGATAGTTCAGTGTGCCATGCTTTACGGCTTAGAACCGGGACTTCAACGACGTTTTGAACGTCATGGAGCATATGAGATGTTCCAGGAGTTGAAGTTAATATTTCAAGAAAATGCCCGGATTGAGAGATGTGAAGTCTCCAATAAGTTCTACAGCTGCAAGATGGAGGAGAATAGTTCTGTCAGTGAGCATATACTCAAAATGTCTGGGGTATAACAATCACTTGATTCAACTGGGAGTTAATCTTCCGGATGATAGCGTCATTGACAGAATTCTTCAATCACTGCCACCAAGCTACAAGAGCTTTGCGATGAACTATAACATGCAATGGATGGATAAGACGATTCCTGAGCTCTTCGCAATGCTAAAGGCTGCGGAGGAAGAAATCAAGAAAGAGCATCAAGTGTTGATGGTCAATAAGACCACCAGTTTCAAGAAAAAGGGCAAAGGGAAGAAGAAGGGGAACTTCAAGAAGAACAGCAAACAAGTTGCTGCTCAGGAGAAGAAACCCAAGTCTGGACCTAAGCCTGAGACTGAGTGCTTCTACTGCAAGCAGACTGGTCAATGGAAGCGGAACTGCTCCAAGTATTTGGCGGATAAGAAGGATGGCAAGGTGAACAAAGGTATATGTGATATACATGTTATTGATGTGTACCTTACCAGAGCTCGCAGTAGCACCTGGGTATTTGATACTGGTTCTATTGCTAATATTTGCAACTCAAAACAGGGACTACGGATTAAGCGGACACTGGCTAAGGACGAGGTGACGATGCGCGTGGGAAACGGTTCCAAAGTCGATGTGATCGCCATCGGCACGCTACCTCTACATCTACCTTCGGGATTAGTATTAGACCTAAATAATTGTTATTTGGTGCCAGCGTTGAGCATGAACATTATATCTGGATCTTGTTTGATGCGAGACGGTTATTCATTTAAATCAGAGAATAATGGTTGTTCTATTTATATGAGTAATATCTTTTATGGTCATGCACCCTTGAAGAGTGGTCTATTTTTGACGAATCTCGATAGTAGTGATACACATATTCATAATGTTGAAGCCAAAAGATGCAGAGTTGATAATGATAGTGCAACTTATTTGTGGCACTCCCGTTTGGGTCATATTGGTGTAAAGCGCATGAAGAAACTCCATACCGATGAACTTTTGGAATCACTTGATTATGAATCGCTTGGTACTTGCGAACCATGCCTCATAGGCAAGATGACTAAAACGCCGTTCTTCAGAACTATGGAGCGAGCAACTGATTTATTGAAGATCATACATACTGATGTATGTGGTCCAATGAATGTTGAGGCTCGCGGCGGGTATCGTTATTTTCTCACCTTCACAGATGATTTAAGAAGATATGGGTATATCTACTTAATGAAACATAAGTCTGAAACATTTGAAAAGTTCAAAGAATTTCAGAGTGAAGTTGAAAATCATCGTAACAAGAAAATAAAGTTTCTACGATCTGATCATGGAGGAGAATATTTGAGTTACAAGTTTGGTCTACATTTGAAACAATGCGGAATAGTTTCGCAACTCACGCCAACCGGAACACCACAGCGTAATGGTGTGTCTGAATGTCGTAATCGTACTTTACTAGATATGGTGCAATCTATGATATCTCTTACTGATTTACCGCTATCGTTTTGGGGTTATGCTTTAGAGACGGCCGCATTCACGTTAAATAGGGCACCATCAAAATCCGTTGAGACGACGCCTTATGAACTGTGGTTTGGCAAGAAACCAAAGTTGTCGTTTCTTAAAGCTTGGGGCTGCGATGCTTATGTGAAAAAGCTTCAACCTGATAAGCTCGAACCCAAGTCAGAGAAATGTGTCTTCATAGGATACCCAAAGGAAACTGTTGGGTACACCTTCTATCACAGATCCGAAGCCAAGACATTCGTTGCCAAGAATGGATCCTTTCTGGAGAAGGAGTTTCTCTCGGAAGAAGTGAGTGGGAGGAAAGTAGAACTTGATGAGGTAATTGTATCTGCTCCCTTATTGGAAAGTAGTTCATCACAGAAACCGGTTCCTGTGACGTCTATACCAATTAATGAGGAAGTTAATGATGATGATCATGAAACTTCAGATCAAGTTGTTACTGAACCTCGTAGGTCAACCAGAGTAAGATCCACACCAGAGTGGTACGGTAATCCTGTTCTGGAGGTTATGTTACTGGACCATGATGAACCTACGAACTATGAAGAAGCGATGGTGAGCCCAGATTCCAAAAATGGCTTGAGGCCATGAAATCTGAGATGGGATCCATGTATGAGAACAAAGTGTGGACTTTGGTTGCCTTGCCCGATGATCGGCAGGCCATCGAGAATAAATGGATCTTCAAGAAGAAGACTGACGCTGACGGTAATGTTACTGTCTATAAAGCTCGACTTGTTGCAAAAGGTTTTCGACAAGTTCAAGGGGTTGACTACGATGAGACTTTCTCACCCGTAGCTATGCTTAAGTCTGTCCGAATCATGTTAGCAATTGTCGCATTTTATGTTTATGAAATTTGGCAAATGGATGTCAAAACTGCATTCCTGAACGGATTTCTGGAAGAAGAGTTGTATATGATGCAACCGGAAGGTTTTGTCGATCAAAAGGAAGCTAACAAAGTGTGCAAGCTCCAGCGATCCATTTATGGACTGGTGCAAGCCTCTCGGAGTTGGAATAAACGTTTTGAGAGTGTGATCAAAGCATATGGTTTTATACAGACTTTTGGAGAAGCCTATATTTACAAGAAAGTGAGTGGGAGCTCTGTAGCATTTCTGATATTATATGTGGATGACATATTATTGATCGGAAATGATATAGAATTTCTGGATAGCATAAAGGCATATTTGAATAAGAGTTTTTTCAATGAAGGACCTCGGTGAAGCTGCTTATATATTGGGCATCAAGATCTATAGAGATAGATCAAGACACTTAATAGGACCTTCACAAAGCACATACCTTGACAAAGTTTTGAAGAAGTTCAAAATGGATCATGCAAAGAAAGGGTTCTTGCCTGTGTTACAAGGTGTGAAGTTGAGTAAGACTCAATGCCCGACCACTGCAGAAGATAGAGAGAAAATGAAAGATGTTCCCTATGCTTCAGCCATAGGCTCTATCATGTATGCAATGCTGTGTACCAGACCTGATGTGTGCCTTGCTATTAGTTTAGCAGGGAGGTACCAAAGTAATCCAGGAGTGGATCACTGGACAGCGGTCAAGAACATCCTGAAATACTTGAGAAGGACTAAGGATATGTTTCTCATTTATGGAGGTGACAAAGAGCTCGTCGTAAATGGTTACGTCGATGCAAGCTTTGACACTGATCCGGACGATTCTAAATCGCAAACCGGATACGTGTTTATATTAAACGGTGGAGCTGTCAGTTGGTGCAGTTCTAAACAAAGCGTCGTAGCGGGATCTACATGTGAAGCGGAGTACATAGCTGCTTCGGAAGCAGCAAATGAAGGAGTCTGGATGAAGGAGTTCATATCCGATCTAGGTGTCATACCTAGTGCATCGGGTCCAATGAAAATCTTTTGTGACAATACTGGTGCAATTGCTTTGGCAAAGGAATCCAGATTTCGCAAGAGAACCAAGCACATCAAGAGACGCTTCAACTCCATCCGGGATCAAGTCCAGGTGGGAGACATAGAGATTTGCAAGATACATACGGATCTGAATGTTGCAGACCTGTTTACTAAGCCTCTTCCACGAGCAAAACACGATAAGCACCAAGACTCCATGGGTAGAATCATTACTGTGTAATCTAGATTATTGACTCTAGTGCAAGTGGGAGACTTAAGGAAATATGCCCTAGAGGCAATAATAAAGTTATTATTTATTTCCTTATATCGTGATAAATGTTTATTATTCATGCTAGAATTGTATTAACCGGAAACATGATACATGTGTGAATACATAGACAAACAGAGTGCCACTAGTATGCCTCTACTTGACTAGCTCGTTAATCAAAGATGGTTATGTTTCCTAGCCATAGACAAAGAGTTGTCATTTGATTAACGGGATCACATCATTAGGAGAATGATGTGATTGACTTGACCCATTCCGTTAGCTTAGCATTTGATTGTTTAGTATGTTGCTATTGTTTTCTTCATGACTTATGCATGTTCCTATGACTATGAGATTATGCAACTCCTGTTTACCGGAGGAACACTTTGTGTTCTACCAAACGTCACAACGTAACTGGGTGATTATAAAGGTTCTCTACAGGTGTCTCCGAAGGTACTTGTTGGGTTGGCGTATTTCGAGATTAGGATTTGTCACTCCGATTGTCGGACAGGTATCTCTGGGCCCACTCGGTAATGCACATCACTTAAGCCTTGCAAGCATTGCAACTAATGAGTTAGTTGTGGGATGATGTATTACAGAACGAGTAAAGAGACTTGCCGGTAACGAGATTGAACTAGGTATGGAGATACCGACGATCGAATCTCGGGCAAGTAACATACCGATGACAAAGGGAACAACGTATGTTGTTATGCGGTTTGACCAATAAAGATCTTCGTAGAATATGTGGGAGCCAATATGAGCATCCAGGTTTCGCTATTGGTTATTGACCGGAGATGTGTCTCGGTCATGTCTACATAGTTCTCGAACCCGTAGGGTCCGCATGCTTAAAGTTCGATGACGGTTATATTATGAGTTTATGTGTTTTGATGTACCGAAGGTAGTTCGGAGTCCCGGATGTGATCACGGACATGACGAGGAGTCTCGAAATGGTTGAGACATGAAGATTTATATATTGGACGACTATATTCGGACACCGGAATGGTTCTGGGGGTTATCGGATATATACCGGAGTACCGGGGGGTTACCGAAACCCCCCGGAGGTTATTGGGCCTCATGGGCCCTAGTGGTGGAAGAGGAGAGGCGTCCAAGGGGCAGCCGCGCGCCCCTCCCCCCAAGTCCGAATTGGACAAGGAGGGGGGCGGCGCCCCCCCTTTCCTTTCCCCCTCTCCTCTCCTACTCCAACATGGAAGGGGGGGAGTCCTACTCCCGGTGGGAGTAGGATTCCTCATGGGGCGCGCCAAGGGTGGCCGCCCCCCTCCCCCTCCTCCACTCCTTTATATACGGGGAGGGAGGCACCCCCTAGAGACACAACAATTGATCCCTTGGATCTCTTAGCCGTGTGCGGTGCCCCCCCTCCACCATAATCCACCTCGGTCATATCATAGCGTTGCTTAGGCGAAGCCCTGCGTCGGTAGAACATCATCATCGTCACCACGCCGTCGTGCTGACGGAACTCTCCCTCAAAGCTCGGCTGTATCGGAGTTCGAGGGACGTCATTGAGTTGAACGTGTGCTGAACTCGGAGGTGCCGTACGTTCGGTACTTGATCGGTCGGATCGTGAAGACGTATGACTACATCAACCGCGTTGACTTAACGCTTCCGCTTTCGGTCTACGAGGGTACATGGACACACTCTCCCCTCTCGTTGCTATGCATCACCATGATCTTGCGTGTGCGTAGGAATTTTTTTGAAATTACTACGTTCCCCAACAACTATCCTTTTTTCCACACTTGTGCTTCAAAGTAGCACCATGATTTTCATGATAGAGAGTTTCTTGTTTTGTCACTTTCATATACTAGTGGGAATTTTTCATTATAGAACTTGGCTTGTATATTCCAACAATGGGCTTCCTCAAATGCCCTAGGTCTTCGTGAGCAAGCAAGTTGGATGCACACCCACTTAGTTTCTTTTGTTGAGCTTTCATGCATTTATAGCTCTAGTGCATCCGTTGCATGGCAATCCCTACTCCTTGCATTAACATCAATCGATGGGCATCTCCATAGCCCGTTGGTTAGCCACGTTGATGTGAGACTTTCTCCTTTTTGTCTTCTCCACATAACCCCCATCATTATATTCTATTCCACCCATAGTGCTATATCCATGGCTCACGCTCATGTATTGCGTGAAGGTTGAAAAAGTTTGAGATTACTAAAGTATGAAACAATTGCTTGGCTTGTCATCGGGGTTGTGCATGATTAGAGCATTCTTGTGGGAAGAAAATGGAGCATGACTAAACTATATGATTTTGTAGGGATGAACTTTCTTTGGCCATGTTATTTTGAGAAGACATAATTCCTTTGTTAGTATGCTTGAAGTATTATTGCTTTTATGTCAACATTAAACTTTTATCTTGAATCTTTCGGATCTGAATATTCATATCACAATTAAGAGGGTTACATTAAAAAAATATGCCAAGTACCATTCCGCATCAAAAATTCTGTTTTTATCATTTACCTACTCGAGGATGAGTAGGAATTAAGCTTGGGGATGCTTGATACGTCTCCAACGTATCTATAATTTTTGATTGCTTCATGCTATATTATATTCTGTTTTGGATGATTAGTGGGCTTTGTTATACACTTTTATATTATTTTTGGGACTAACCTATTAACCGGAGGCCCAGCCCAAATTGCTGTTTTTTGCCTATTTCAGAGTTTCGCAGAAAAAGAATATCAAACGGAGTCCAAACGGAATGAAACCTTTGAGAACGTGATTTTTGGAACAAACGTGATCTAGAGGACTTGGACCCTACGTCAAGAAAGCAACCAGGAGAGCACGAGGTAGGGGCGCCTATATATACCTACGTACCCCCAAACCAACAGAAGCATCCACGAAAACCTAATTCCGCCACCGCAACCTTCTGTACCCGTGAGATCCCATCTTGGGGCCTTTTCCGGTGTCCTGCCGGAGGGGGAATTGATCACAGAGGGCTTCTACATCAACACCATAGGCTCTCCGATGATGTGTGAGTAGGTTACCTCAGACCTTCGGGTCCATAGTTATTAGCTAGATGGCTTCTTCTCTCTTTTTGGATATCAATACAAAGTTCTCCACGATTCTCGTGGAGATCTATTCGATGTAATCTTCTTTTGCGGTGTGTTTGTTGAGACCGATGAATTGTAGGTTTATGATCAAGTTTATCTATGAACAATATTTGAATCTTCTCTGAATTCTTTTATGTATGATTGGTTATCGTTGCAAGTCTCTTCGAATTATCAGTTTGGTTTGGCCTACTAGATTGATCTTTCTTGCAATGGGAGAAGTGCTTAGCTTTGGGTTCAATCTTGCGGTGTCCTTTCCCAGTGACAGTAGGGGCAGCAAGGCATGTATTGTATTGTTGCCATCGAGGATAACAAGATGGGGTTTATATCATATTGCATGAGTTTATCCCTCTACATCATGTCATCTTACTTAAAGCATTACTCTGTTCTTTTGAACTTAATACTCTAGATGCATGCTGGATAGCGGTCGATGTGTGGAGTAATAGTACTAGATGCAGGCAGGAGTCGGTCTACTTGTCGCGGACGTGATGCCTATATACATGATCATACCTAGATATTCTCATAACTATGCTCAATTCTATCAATTGCTCAATAGTAATTTGTTCACCCACCGTAATACTTATGCTCATGAGAGAAGCTACTAGTGAAATCTATGGCCCCCGGGTCTATTTTCCATCATATTAATCTTCCAACACTTGGCTATTTTTATTGTCTTTTATTTAACTTTGCATCTTTATTATAAAAATACCAAAAATATTATCTTATCATATCTATCAGATCTCACTTCCGTAAGTGACTGTGAAGTGATTGACAACCCCTTTATTGCGTTGGTTGCCAGGTTTTTATTTGTTTGTGTAGGTGCGAGGGACTTGAGTGTGGCCTCCTACTGGATTGATACCTTGGTTCTCAAAAACTAAGGGAAATACTTACGCTACTTTACTGCATCACCCTTTCCTCTTCAAGGGAAAACTAACGCAGTGCTCAAGAGGTAGCATCTGGATATGCTCCATCTTCATCACACAAAGTATTAAATCATGCACAACCCCGATGACAAGCCAAGAAATTGTTTCATACTTTTGATGTTCTCAAACTTTTTCAACTTTCACGCAATACATGAGCGTGAGACATGGATATAGCACTATAGGTGGAATAGAATATGGTGGTTGTGGAGAAGACAAAAAGAAGGAGATAGTCTCACATCAACTAGGCGTATCAATGGCCTATGGAGATGCCCATCAAAAGATATCAATGTGAGTGAGTAGGGATTGCCATGCAACGGATGCACTAGAGCTATAAGTGTATGAAAGCTCAAAAAGAAACTAAGTGGGTGTGCATCCAACTCGCTTGCTCACGAAGACCTAGGGCAATTTGAGGACGCCCATCATTGGAATATACAAGCCAGGTTATATAATGAAAATTTCCCACTAGTATATGGAAGTGACAAAATAGGAGACTCTGTATCATGAAGATCATGGTACTACTTTGAAGCACAAGTGTGGAAAAAGGATCGTAGCATTGCCCTTCTCTCTTTTCTATCATTTTTTTATTTTGGGCTCTTTGGCCTCTTTTTTTCTCCTTTTTTTAATTTTATTTTTCGTCTGGAGTCTCATCCCGACTTGTGGGGGAATCATAGTCTCCATCATCCTTTCCTCACATGGGACAATGCTCTAATAATGATGATCATCACACTTTTATTTACCTTACAACTCAAGAATTACAATTCGATACTAGAACAAAGATATGACTCTATATGAATGCCTCCGGCAGTGTACCGGGATGTGCAATGACTCAAGAGTGACATGTATAAAAATATGAATGGTGGCTTTGCCACAAAAACGATGTCAACTACATGATCATGCAAAGCAATATGACAATGGTGAAGCGTGTCATAATAAACGGAACGGTGGAAGTTGCATGGCAATATATCTCGGAATGGCTATGGAAATGCCATAATAGGTAGGTATGATGTCTGTTTTGAGGAAGGGTATATGGTGGGTTTGATGCACTGGCGAAAGTTGCGCGGTACTAGAGAGGCTAGCAATGGAGGAAGGGTGAGAGTGCGTATAATCCATGGGCTCAACATTAGTCATAAAGAACTCACATACTTATTGCAAAAGTCTATTAGCTATCGAAACAAGGTACTACACGCATGCTCCTAGGGGGATAGATTGGTAGGAAAAGACCATCGCTCGTCCCCGACCGCCACTCATAAGGAAGACAATCAATAAATAAATCGTGCTCCGACTTCATCACATAACGGTTCACCATACGTGCATGCTACGGGAATCACAAACTTTAACACAAGTATTTCTACCAATCCACAATTACTCACTAGCATGACTCTAATATCACCATCTTTATATCTCAAAACAATCATAAGGAACTAAACTTCTCATGGTATTCAATGCGCTTAATATGCAAGTTTTTATTATATCCCTTTTGGATGCCCATCATATTAGGACTAAATTCATAACCTAAGCAAATTGCCATACTATTTATAAAACTCTCAAAATAATATAAGTGAAGCATGAGAGTTCAACAATTTCAATAAAATAAAACCACCGTCGTGCTCTAAGAAGATATAAGTGAAGCACTAGAGCAAATGACAAACTACTCCAAAAAGATATAAGTGAAGATTAATGAGTAGTCAAATAATTAAGTAGCTATGTGAAGACTCTCTCTCATTAAAAATTTAGATCTTGAGTATTTTATTCAAGCAGCAAGCAAAACAAAAGAAAATGACATTCCAAGGATAGCACATATCATGTGAAGAAGCAAAAACTTAGGCTCAACCGAGGCTAACCTATGATTGTTGACGAAGAAAGGTGGAATGCCAACCGGGGCATCCCCAAGCTTAGATGCTTGAGACTTCTTGAAAAATTAATTAGGCATGCCTTAGGCATCCCCAAGCTTGAGCTCTTGTGTCTCCTTAATTCCTCTCATATCATAGTTTCCCGGAATCTTAAAAACTTCATGCACACAAAACTCAACAAGAACTCGCGGGATAAGTTAGTATAAATCCATGCAAAACCTTATCATTCTCTACTGTAGAAAATCACTAAAATTATAATTTGACATTGCATACTAAATTCCTCTGCATATTTAATACTCCCATCCTCAAATAGAATCATTAAACAAGCAAACATATGCAAACATAACAGCAATCTGTCTAACCAGAACAATCTATAAAGAATGCAAGAAAATTCATACTTCTATAACTCCAAAAATTATGAAAAATTACCACACTGTAGAAAATTTGTTGTTACTCATTGTGTAAAAATTTCAAGATATTATCGCGCTCTGACTTTCCGGAAGAATTCAGACAATGGTAGAAAACTTTTTGTTTTCAAAACAACAACATATAGACTTGCAAAATAAGCGTGGTAAAGGCTATACTTGACCCTTTTATTGAAATAAAAGATGAAAAACATTACTCTAAATAACAACAAGAAAATCAAACAAAAATTAAATGACACTCCAAGCAAAACTCATATCATGTGATGAATAAAAATATAGCTCCAAGTAAGGTTACCGATAATGTCCAAGAGGGGATGCCTTCCGGGGCATCCCCAAGCTTAGTTGCTAGGATCTTCCTTGAATATAACCTTGGGGTGCCTTGGGCATCCGCAAGCTTAGGGTCTTGCCACTCCGTATTCTCCTCATATCGTTATCTCACCCAAAATTTCAATCACTCAAAACTTAACGAAACTTCGTGAGATAGGTTAGTATGATAAAACAAATCATTCACTTTGTACTGTCAAAGACAAGATTCATAATTGTTTCCACATAATGCCTACTGTACCTTATCATTTCCACAATTTGGGTTGAATGCTCCCTGGCAACGGCGCCAGAAAAAGGTCTTGTTGACCCACAAGTATATGGGATCGCAACAGTTTTCGAGGGTAGAGTATTCAACCCAAAGTTATAGATTGGACACAACGGGAGCCAAAGAATATTTGCAAGTATTAGCAGTTGAGTTGTCAATTCAACCACACCTGGGGATTAAAAATCTGCAGCAATATGATGAGTAGCATAGTAATATGATAGTTTTGATAGTGGTAGTAACATCAATAGTAACGGTAACAGTGATAGCAATGATTTTGTAGCAGGTGTAACAGTAACATCAGCAGTAGTAACTTAGCAAGAACAATATGTGGAAAATTTGTAGGCATTGGATCGGTGGATTCGTTGGATGATATTCATCATATAACAGTCATAACCTAGGGCGATAAAAAACTAGCTCTAGTTCATAAATATAATGTAGGCATGTATTCCGTAAATAGTCATACATGCTTATGGAAAGAACTTGCATGACATCTTTTGTCCTACCCTCCCGTGGCAGCGGGGTCCATAAGGAAACTAAGGGATATTAAGGCCTCCTTTTAATAGAGAACCGGAACAAAGCATTAACACATAGTGAATACATGAACTCCTCAAACTACGATCATCACCGGAAAGTATCCCAATTATTGTCACCCCGGGGTTTACGGATCATAACACGTAATAGGTGAATATGACTTGCAAGATCGGAGCTAGAACATAGATATAATGGTGAAAACATAAATGGTTCAGATCTGAAATCATGGCACCCGGGCCCAAAGTGACA
The DNA here is from genome assembly GCF_018294505.1 of Triticum aestivum. NCBI lineage: Eukaryota > Viridiplantae > Streptophyta > Magnoliopsida > Poales > Poaceae > Triticum > Triticum aestivum. Next base: position 171,200,712 of record NC_057802.1, on the reverse strand, counting down.
AGGATTAGGCATGGCAAAGTCATAACAACATCAATCTCAGAACATAATGGATACTAGGGATGAAGCCCTAACAAAACTAACTCGATTACATGATGAATCTCATCCAACTCCTTGATACGTCCATTTTGCATCATGCTTTTATATCGATATTTATTGCATTATGGGCTGTTATTACACATTATGGCACAATACTTATGCATTTTCTCTCTTATTTTACAAGGTTTACATGAAGAGGGAGAATGTCGGCAGCTGGAATTCTGGACTGGAAAAGGAGCAAATATTAGAGACCTATTCTCCACAACTCCAAAAATCCTGAAACTTCACACAGAATTATTTTGGAATATATAAAAAAAATTGGGCGAAGAAAGCACCAGAGGGAGGCCACCAGCCATCCACAAGGGTGGGGGGCGCACCCTACCCCCTAGGCGCGCCCCCTACCTTGTGGGCCCCCTGTCAGGCCTCCGGTGCCCATCTTCTGCTATATGGTGTGTTTTGACCTGGAAAAAAAATTAGAAGGAAGCTTTTGGGAGGAAGCACCGCCGTCTCGATGCGAAACCTGGGCAGAACCAATCTAGCGCTCCGGCGGAGCTGTTCTGCCGGGGAAACTTCGCTCCCGGAGGGGGAAATCGAAGCCATCGTCATCACCAACGAACCTATCATCGAGAGGGGGTCAATTTCCATCAACATCTTCACCAGCACCATCTCCTCTCAAACCCTAGTTCATATCTTGCATCCGATCTTTGTCTCAAAACCTCAGATTGGTACCTGTGGGTTGCTAGTAGTGTTGATTACTCCTTGTAGTTGATGCTAGTTGGTTTATCCGATGGAAGATCATATGTTCAATGATAATTAATACTCGTCAGATTATGAACATGAATATGCTTTGTGAGTAGTTACGTTTGTTCCTGAAGACATGGGAGAAGTCTTGTTATAAGTAATCATGTGAATTTGGTATTCGTTCGATATTTTGATGAGATGTATGTTGTTTTTCCTCTAGTGGTGTTATGTGAACGTCGACTACATGACACTTCACCATGATTTGGGCCTAGGGGAAGGCATTGGGAAGTAATAAGTAGATGATGGGTTGCTAGACTGACAGAAGCTTAAACCCTTGTTTATGCGTTGCTTCGTAAGGGGCTGATTTGGATCCATATGTTTCATGCTATGGTTAGATTTATCTTAATTCACTAGTACATCGAGCTCCTAAACAAACGGTTTTTAACCCCTTTCCGCGACGGCATTTGGAACCGTCGCCAAGTGAGTGTGGGCGATAGGGGGGTCCTTCCCACACGACCCAGAAACTGTCGGGGATATGCCCTCCTGGCACACACGTTCGGCAAAATGAGGTTGTGTGCGACCGGCGAGCGCTCAAATACGGAAATACATACAATAGAGCTAAAAAATACAATTATACGAAGAAATTGTTTCCGGTCGCAAGTACATCCCACACAGTCAGTCCCCGCTAAACGTTTCCGTTCGTATGTACATCCCACACAGTCGCTCAAAGGAAAACGTTTCCGTTCACAGGTACATCACACACAATTTTTCCCGTTAAATCACTTGCGTTATTGAATATATCACACACGGTCCGTGAAAGAAACTGTGTGGCAAAGGCTGTCCATCACACACAGTTTTCATGTGGTAAACGTTTGCGCAAGGTGGCCTAACGCAAACAATTTTCAAGAGAAAATCGTGTGTGATTGTTCATTGATCCAACACGGTTTATTCCTAGAAACTGTGTGCGTTGCCTGAGGTCATCGCCCACGGTATTTTTTCAACAACTGTTTGCAATAGCAAAACCCAATTAGCAGGCTAATTCGCCACTAGCAGGCTAATTATCCGATTATTCATAATCCATTTATTAATCTAATTGACAGTTCATATTAAGCACACAATATATTTCATTTTCATAATTGAAATACATCAGAGTACAACATCATATAGCTTTAGCACTCAGCTACCCCATTGCACAACTACACCAGGACCAAATTTCACATGCAACATCTATAACCTTTCAAAATTAGCATCATAGACGGTACATAGACAGATGTATCTCATCTGGAAAACTGCTGAAGTAGAAGGAGAATATTGAGCCTTCATTGATGTTGAAGGTCTTTGTAACTTTAGGCCAGTGCCTGTGGATGATTGACCGTCCATCCTTCGTCCTCTTCAGGAACACTTCAATATTGAACCGTGGGTGTTGTATGAATACCTTCCTCGCCTCCTGACCATACAGGTGGTTTGAGAGGTAATCACCAGTGAACTGCTTTAGAAAGGCCTGAAAACAAGGATGTGCATAAATATCTTCTCTATATTGGAAATGGGGCAAAGGAATAAAAAAGGCAAGGTATAATAGTTAGTACCATCCTGTAGTGAACTGATGTCTTCTTCATTTTGCAGACAAAGATCTTTTTTGTTTTTTGTCGCTAATTTCTTTATCCTAACAATCTTTGTGAGTTTCTTGACTTGACTGATATTCATGGACAACTCATTTCCCCATACGCAAAAAGGGTCGAACAGTGGGTCAAAACCTCTGACAGCAGGACCTACATGTGCAAGACCAAATTGTTAAAAACCTAAATATTAGAATGGTTCCTGCAATTGCACAATAATGTGCTATTAGACAATGGACCATGCACGTGCTAACCTCGATTGTAAACCTCAGTGCTTCCCATTGTTTCCCTGCAACACATATAAGGTAGTTAGTCATCAAGTTAAGTAAGGGTCCGCATGCTATCAGTAAAATATGTTGATGAAAAATAATCACATTGCAGATTCATCAGATTAATTCAAGCCACAGGGAAAACCCATTTATCCAAACCAATCATGATTAAGAACTAGGAAATATAGCACTTGTATAGGTTTCTCATGTATTAAGTGCAGCCAAATTCGATTTATTCCTCACATGCACAACAATACAAAATTCTACCCACGACAATTGGACATCGCATTGCAGAATTGAACCAAGCAGTTAACTAAAAACCACAACAAATGAACCAAACATTAACTGAGCACCACATTGCACAATATAACATACTCCTAAAAGAAGATCAGACAGTTAACCAAACAGTTAACTACAGCCAATTGTAGCAATTGTATTTGTTTCTCATGTATTTACTACAGCCAAATTCAATTTATTCCTCACATGGTATACTATAACAGAATGCACCCACAATTTTGTAAAGATAATTCGATTTATTTCTCACATGGAAGACAATACAAAATTGCAGCCTGAAGAATTGAACATCACATTTGCAGAATTGAACCAAACAGTTAACTGAAGATGACAACTAATTAACAAAATAGTTAATAAGTGAGCACCACACTACACGACATATAGAACATATACACTAGAGCAACAGATTGCATGGTAAAATTAGATAGCACAATTCACTAGAATTTGTGAAGGAAAGGTAGGAGCAGCACACGCAACGGGTAAACCGAGCATGCTTAACCGGCGTAGCTAGCAAATGGCAGGGTGCTCCTTCAAGATCTAGGGGTCAGCATGAATGGCAGCCATCGCGACCTCATACGCGCGTGCATACGCGATTTGCTTCTCCGCTGCCAAATGCTCCTTGAGGTCCTGGCTATACTGCGTGCACCATGGCTTAGGCTGGCGCTTATTTGCTGGAGGGGTCGGTGATTTGGGTGGAAGGTGTCGCGCTCGCGCCGGCGGTAGGGGCATGTGGGATGTGGAAGGAGGAGGAGGATGGGGGTCGGGTGTGGATTACCTGCCTAGATAGGCGAGGCCGAGGAGCGTGAAGGGGGGTCGCCGGCGAGGAGGCGGCGGCGCTGCAAGCAAGGACTGAAGGTATCAACTTGGAAAGGAAGGCGAAAAGAGGGGAAATGTGGCTTTTGGTAAGGGGGAGGGGGCGGGGAGGTAGATATTTCCGCGGAAGCCGAAAATTTGGAATCGCTTCAGCCAAAAAACTCGCGCGCAAAGTGTCATTAGACACGGTCCCTTATTCAGAACTGTCTGCGATATGTGAACATCACAAACGATTCAGATAGCTTAACTCGTGTGTGTTGAGTTTGAACGTCAAAAATTTTAGTTCGAATTTCCCTGGTTATAGTGGTCATCCACGTCATTGCATAATTTGGGTACACAAAGGAGACTAACTTCTTAATCGAGCACGTTCAGCAATAAAACAGAGTTAGCTGACCTAAACATTACTCTAACAAATTAAAGACCGGCGCTCTTAATTAAACAAAACAAAGAGTACTACTACTGTTGGTGCTCGTCGATTTCCGCCGCCGCCTCCGTGTCCAGCTCGCGCCCGACGGTCTCCTGGGGAAGGGGCTCCATGGCATCAATTGCACCATACTCGGCAAGCATCTCACCATCCGCGTCCGCCATATCTTTGGAATAGGCCGCCACAAGCTGGGCGTGGGCGGCCGCGATCTGGGCCCTGGCTGGCTCCGTCATGGCAAGGTATGCCACGCAGGAACGGACGACTGCTCGAACTCTCTCAGCGATTGCCAGCTCTTCGGCCGTGGGTTGCCGACCGTTTTCGGAGAAGCATCGTTCGATTTGTGCAGTGACTGCCACGAGCTGGGCGTGGACGGCCTCGACATGGTAGTAGGCGGCCTCCAGCAGGGCTAAGGCCGCCGCCGTGGAACGGACAGCTGCTGTGCCGCTCTCACCAGTTGCTATCCCCGAGGTAGATGATGCTGCCGTCGCCTAAGAAGCAACATCGACCGTTTGGGCTGCCTTGGCCGCCCGGACGCAGACTACGGTCGCCCTCACGAAGCTAGTTAGCACGCGCCTGGCGGCTGCGGCCGCGCGCTCGCCGGAGTGGGCCGCCGAAGTTTCCCTCACGACGTGGGTCCACGTTCCCATCTTTCACCGATGATGAATGAACAGTGAAATGATATTTGGGGAGTGAGCTAGTGTGCTTGACACGCCGGCTATGGACTGTAGCCGACGCACCTTCTCTCGTAAGCCATGGGTGTACTATACACCGACGGTGCTCCAAGATATTTTGTGCTGCATCTCACAGGGTTGGTGATAATAAACTATGTGCAATCTACTTGATTTATCGTCTTGATAATTTGAATTACGTAATGGGGTCACAGCTACAAAGGATGGTGTTTGAATTGTTAGAACTTTTATCTGCAGTGAACATGCAACTATAGGTGTGTCGTCAAAAAAATTGGAATTATTCAAGGTTCATTTGTACATTTTTATACATTAACTGGGTTTTCCAGGCATTTTATGCACATAATTCAAATTTGAACTACATGCACATGCTCCAGTGCATATAAACTTATTGAAAAATCAAATATATGTCCTTGGTTGCATGCTTAGGTCCCATGCAAGAAATGGGAATGAATTTCAAACAACCTGCCACCATCACTCGGCCGCAAACATTGAGATACCTGATTTCTAAATTCTAGTAAATCCAAAACTCGTCTGAAATTCATGAAACTTGGCATGCTATCATGTAGCGGCATCAACATGTCGTGGTAAAATTTTTGTCCCATTTGGGGCAGGTTTGGGTATAAGCTTCTCACAAACCAGAGCTTCTCACAACAAGCGTGATGGCTTCGGTAGGGGACGTGCCACCTTTGGGGACGAAACGATATCCACTGCCTCTTATTGCTTTCAATTTTTTTTCTCGTGTCAACATAGAACAACAGGACTGTTGTGTGAATTTTTGTGATTTTTCGGGGTTCGTTTGGACATTTTTATGCATTAACTGAGTTTTCAATGCATTTATGTGCATAATTCAAATTTGAACTACATGCACAAGCTCCAGTGCATATAAATTGGTTGAAAAATCAAATTTGTGTCCTTGGGTGCATGCTTAGGTCCCATGCAAGAAATGGGAATGAATTTCAAACACCAGGGCACCGTTGATTGCCGGCAAAACATTGAGATGCCTAGTTTTTAAATTCTAGTAAATCCAAAACTCGTCTGAAATTCATGAAACTTGGCATGCTATCATGGAGGGCATCAACATGCCGTGGTACAAATTTTGTCCCATTTGGGGCATGTTTGGGTATATGCTTCTCACAAACCGGAGCTTCTCACAACAAGCATGATGGTTTTCGGTAGGGAACGTCCCACCTTTGGGGACGAAACGATATCCATTGCCTCTTATTGCTTTCAATTTTTTTCTCGTGTCAACATAGAACAACAGGAGTGTTGTGTGAATTTTTGTGATTTTTCGGGGTTCGTTTGGACATTTTGATGCATTAACTGAGTTTTCAATGCATTTATGTGCATAATTCAAATTTGAACTACATGCACATGCTCCAGTGCATATAAATTGGTTGAAAAATCAAATCTGTGTCCTTGGGTGCATGCTTAGGTCCCATACAAGAAATGGGAATGAATTTCAAACACCAGGGCACCGTTGATTGCCTGCAAAACATTGAGATGCCTGGTTTTCAAATTCTAGTAAATCCAAAACTCGTCTGAAATTCATGAAACTTGGCATGCTATCATGGAGCGGCATCAACATGCCGTGATACAAATTTTGTCCCATTTGGGGCAGGTTTGGGTATATGCTTCTCACAAACCGGAGCTTCTCACAACAAGCATGATGGTTTTCGGTAGGGAACGTCCCACCTTTTCTTCATCAAATCGTGTGTGATATAGTTGATACACTACAAAAAAATACACTTCCGTGATGATACGTGTTTGTCACAGTAGGTCGCATTTTTTGTCATGCATGTACATCCATGACGATTTTATGACAGCATCAAGATAGTCATACCTGTGCTGTCGTAGAAGTGTTCTATGACATTACCAAAATTATCATCACGGAAGTGCCCACTTCTATGACGATAAATCACGCGTCACAGAAGTGCTTTCGTCAAGGGTGACCGACACGTGGCATCCACCATAACGGAACGCCGTTAAGCTATCGGGTCCGGTTTTGGATCCGATAACCCGTTAACAGCCCGGACCAATGGGGATTTTCCACGTGTAAAATCATCATTGGCCGGAGGAAACACGTGTTGCCTCACTGTTGGGACAGATGCCATCCACTCATTGGACAGGAGGCGCCTATGATTGGTCGACACGTGGCACGGCCCAACAGTGGCCCATTCCGGTGAAAAAGGCCGGCCCAGTAAAAATTAGCAGGCCAGCCCATATAAGGCCTACTTGTGTCAGGTCCATTTAAGCCCACGACCCATACGAGATGTGCCAATTCGGCCCATCAACGGCCCGTTAAAGATTTGACACCATTGCAGCCCATCGTCAGTTCGAGCCCGTTAACAGCTCGCTATATATTTGGGCTCAATATCGGCCCGATGAGATTTCGGCCTGTTAACGGCCCATTCAGTGGATGGGCCAATTTTCACGATGTACATCTTTCGGCCTTTTAGCGACCCATTTAAATGTTGGGCTAATTTCCGGCCTAGTGTGTCTTTCAGCCTGTTGACGACCCATAAATCAGTTGGGCCATTTGTAGTCGGACCTGAGTTTTGGCCTTTTAGCGACCCATTTAAGTGTTGGGCCGATTTCCAGCCCAGTGTGTCTTTCAGCCTGGTGACGGCCCATATATCTGTTGGGCCATTTGTAGTCAGACCTGAGTTTTGGCCTTTTAGCAACCCATTTAAGTGTTGGGCCAATTCCCGGTCCTATGTGCCTTTCAGCCTGTTAACGGACCATAAATGAGTTGGGCCATTTGTAGACGGACCTGAGTTTTGGCATTTTAACAGCCCATGCCCTTCATGGTCCAATACCAGCCCGATTTCTCTTTCGGCTTGCTAAAGGCCCACAACACAGTTGGGCCATTTACAATACGACCTGACTTTCGGCCTCTTAGCGGCCCATGCTCTTCATGGTCCAGTACAAGCCCGCTGTCTCTTTCGGCCTGCTAAAGGCCAACAGTATAGTTGGGCCATATGTAGCCCGAACTTAGTAACGGCCTGTGAAATCAATTAGGCCCACTTGTTGCCCGCTTCAATGTCGGCCTGTTAATGACCCAGGAGTTAAGAGGGCCAACCATTAACTTTCGGCCTGGTAACGGCCCATTAACTTAATGGGCCCACTAAAGTTCGTACATGTCTTTAGGCCAAATTAGATAATTTGAGCCCATTACGACGAGCAATTATGCACAGGACCAAAACCGACCAAGCAAAGGTACGACATACAGGGAAAAACGTTGCACATCCAGCATATATTACAAGAAATTACATCCACTGGGCAATCAAAGATTGATGCCAGTGCAAATAAATGAACAGAACCTAACGATCTACAGCGTCACAATCTGCAACCTCAGCACGGATGACGCCCATAAGCTTGTGGGCAAGTTCTTGCTGCTTTGCTACACTGTCTCTGAAAACATTGATCAGTTGTTGTGTCGCACGACTCTGCACCTCTATTTCCTCCACCATTTCCATCATTCCTTCAGCCATTAATTGGTTCACAAACATGCATTTTTTCTGTTGCATTCGGGACAGAGGATACTGAACAGATTCAGATGGCGATTTTGGCAGGCTTATATTATTGATAGTGGAGAGTGTCTCGACCACTGCATCATAACATAAATTAGGAGGGGAACCAAACAGATTAATCATGAGTTATTGGCATATTACCTGGCCTAGATTTATTGGAAAGAAACAATGGGGTTGCCTTGCTATTTTCAGAGTTTGTCTTCTTATCTTCAGCAGCCTACACCAAATTAAGACACTAGCATTGCTATCATTGGCCAAGTCAGATAATAGGAAAGCAACATTGGCACAACGAACGTTTGGGCAACTAGCCAACACCAAATTAACACAATATGGCACATCTATCATCAGCCAGGTAAGGTAATACGAAAGCAACATTGACACAATGAATGAATGGGCAACCAGAGCAGCACTGCAATTCAGTAATGTGCATGATATGAGATAGTACACTCATGCAGCTCAGTATGCAAAACTACCAGGCAGTTTTCTTTACAAAAATCAACATTGGCGCCTTTAACATTTTGCTACAACTAATTTTAGATCAGATAAAGGTTGGATTCACGCCGATTAACAAAATACATGCTGATGTAAAAATATAGTGACATACAACAGGTACTTACATCAGCATTAGAGCACAGAGAATTCCCGCAAGATATTTTCCTCGAATACAATCCCAATGAAGGAAGTCTTCTATCATTTAACCTTATTTTCTAAAAGAGAGATGGGTAAGAAACATGTAGAAAATATGATCAGAATGCTATAAAATTTCATGATGCGAGGATACGCACACGCTTCTTAGAATGGAGTTGACATTCTTTTGCTGGACTGGAATCTGCTTATTATCAGTGGGAGTTGGGTTTCTCTATGCTGGAGCAGTATCTATGAAAAATGGAGTTGGTTTATTATCTCCTAGCGTTTGGATCTTTTGCAAAGATCTGGTTTGTAACCCTTCAGATTCTAACATAGCCGTCTTCCCCTTGCATGCCTTATATAGAAGAATGGTGCTTCAATTATAAAACATGATACAGTAGAGATGGAATAGGTACTGAAGAATAGAAAGGCATGACATATTGACATGTATTCCCTCCATCCGGAAATAAATGGATGGGTCTAGGCGTATATCAGTTCTAGATACATCCAGTTTTATCCATTTCTGCGACATGTAATCCGGACGGAGGGAGTATGATGTAAGAGCTAGGGATACGACAGGACAACACAGTAAAAAAACACTGAAAACCCACTGCAGAACCAAAGTAATCAAACCCACTGATATGAGATAGTACACTCATGCAGCTCAGGATGCAAAACTACCAGGCAGTTTTCCTTACAAAAATCAACATTGTGGCCTTTAATCATACATTTTGCTACAACTAAATTTAGATCAGATAAAGGTTGGATTCACGCTGATTAACAAAATACATGCTGATGTAAAAATATAGTGATATACAACAGGTACTTACATCTGCATTGGAGCACAGAGAATTCCTGCAAGAATCTTTCCTCACAGACGATACCAGTGCAGAAATTCTTCTATCTGTTAAGCTTATTTTCTAAAAGAGAGATGGGTAAGAAACATGTAGAAAATATGATGGAGCGGACTAGTTCTTTGGCCACTGGAATCTGCTTATTATTAGTAGGAGTTGGGTTTCTCTGTGCTGGAGCAGTATCTATAAAAACTGGAGTTGGTTTAGTATCTCCTGGCGTTTGGATCTTTTGCAAAGACCTGGTTTGTAACCCTTCAGATTATAACATAGTCGTCTTCCCCTTGCATGCCTTGTATAGAAGAATGGTCTTCAATTATAAAACATGCTACAACAGAGAGATGGAATAGGTAGTGAAGAATAGAAAGGCATGACATATTGACATGTATTCCCTCCATCCGGAAAAAAAATGGATGGGTCTAGGCGTATTTTAGTTCTAGATACATCCTTTTTTATCCATTTCGGCAACATGTAATCCGGATGGAGGGAGTATGGTGTAAGATCTAGGGATACGACAGGACAACACAGTAAAAAAACACTAGTTGAATGTAAAACTGTATGCTAGCGGAGTACGTACAGAAAAAACTAAGGCAACATACACGTGTATGATTGGGAAGCTAAGATGGCATTGCAACAGAGCACTAGAACAACACTTCAATGTAAAAAAATATGGTATGGTAGATAGATGAAGTACATACTGATGAATAACAATGCATAAGATATTCAGAAGCATGATGTCCAAATTAAGCAGATGGCATTGCGATAGAGTAGAATGATAGTACTTGAATTTGAAAACATGTTATCATGAATGGAATAGGTACTAAAAACAGGAAGGCATGCCATATTTACATGCATGATCAGCATGCTAAGCACATGGCATTGCAACATAGTAGATACACTCCAGGACATTATATGCATGTTGTACCCATATCATGGGCCAAGTTAGAGCAAGGACCTTGTGGGGTGAAGAGGATTCAACATCTTTCTGCAAGTCTTCTGAAGTACTGCCTTTACATGTTCCATCATATTGGGTATCATTGACATCAAGTTTATTGGCCTTTACATTGCCTCGTGAGGTTCTTGTGGATATATCAGTGTGTGCAATTATATCTGACATGCATGGAAGACAACTAGTAGTTAGATTTATGTAATGAGTGCCCGTAGGAGACGACGTAAATAGTAGGACTGGGGTTAACTAGGAGCAACAAGTCTCAAAAACTAAAGGGAGAACACAGATGAAAGCTACAGAATATGTATCATTTGTACTCGAAATTAACTAGATGGCACAGAAAAGTATTAAAGAACAACATAGGTAATACTAGAAGTGGTATAATACTATAATCACCAGCCTGCGGGATAGCATTGGCTGATGGATGATAACTATGGAATAGTGTTACCTAAAGAACAAGTATCTTAGCTGAACTATGGAACAGAGTTAACTCCTAAACAAGACCCATAAGAGATCAGCATGAATATACAGTGAAATGTGATAATCTATTTTCCATGCTTAGATGCATAACAAAGCCATAAATGTTGCACACAAGTAAGATGAGGGTACAACCTATCTGGCCGCCATCCATAGGAGTGGGCATCATGTGCTGACTTGTCGATGGCCCTACAGTTGTTGTGGCTTTCCATGTCGAGCACACGCATTCGATGCAGGTAACTGTTGAGTGGGGACTATAGCTCCCTTCTGGTGTATGCTTCCCTTGTTGGAGCAGCTGCGGTGAGTCGGAAGACGGTGTGGCTGAAGATGCAGATAACGCATAATGTTAAGAACGACACATCTATTTGATCTGAAGAAATACACTAAGAGATCAATAGCAAGGTACAAGAGTGGTCACACGTCTGTTGACTGAAGACTAAATTGGGGTCACACGATTTTATTTTATTTTGGTACTGTCCGATCTACGCCGGATGGCTTGATGGCCGTCTTGTGCCTCCCGGCTGACACTGTTAGGAATCTTCCCCAAAGAGCCAGCGACCAACGGCAGAGCAGCCTGCCTCCGTCGTCCGTGGCCCCGGCCAAAACCCCGCTCCCCACCCCACCGCACTGCCGTGGTTGCGCCGCCCCGGGCCAATCCACGAAGACTCCCCGTCATCCAGATCCGGCGGCGGAAGTACCTTCAACCCACGCAACTCTAAGATAGCCATCTAAGCACTACTTCCGCGGCGAACTTGCGGCCCCGCACCCTTACGTTAGACACCAGCCAACTAGCAACCTAGGAGCTCCGCCGCCTCGAGGGGTGCTGCTTCCCATTGGGAATCGATTGGCCCAGAATAAAAATTCAGACAACTGACGCCTAAATAAAGTGATTTGAGATGAGGGTGCGACCTATCTGGCGGCATGGTGAAGTAGGCAGGTCCAGCCGCCGAGTCAGTGAGGCCGGCGCGGTTGCGGTGGCGACCGACGGCAGGGAAACAACGATGTCACGACGGTCGACGGCTACGGGGAAGCAGCGCCGGGACTCTGGACGGATCCGAAGTTGGAGCCGCTCCGGCGCCGTGAACAACGGCGGGGGTGAATCGACTCTGGTACGGTTCACGCGGCTGTCGTCGAGGCAGTTCCAGCAGCACGGAGTAAGAGGCACACGGCCCAGTGCACGACGGCATATGGACAGCGTCTCCGGCATTAGGGAGGAGGGCGGCTATGAAATTGGTGCAGTGGGGGCGCCATGGAGGAGGGGCTGAGGTTTCGCGGCTCGGGAGAAGGGAGCTTCCAGGGAGAAGGTGATTTGGCGCCCACGAGGTATGAATGGGGGGGGGGATTGGGAGGGGAGTGGAACCATGTTTTACGGACGCATTTGTCTGAAATGTGAGGGGGAGTTACAGTTCTACCCCTGCCTTTAGGCTTCTCGGCTTGGGTCTGTGTACTGAGGGTCGGGGATAGTAGAGTAACTTTGCTTCTCCCCAAATAGTGGGCGGGAGCGATTTCGGGCGAGGAGGGCGTGTTTTGAAATATAGTGGGCGCGAGCGATTTCGGGCGAGGAGAGCGTGTTTTGAAATAGTGGGCGCGAGCTATTTCGGGCGATGAGAGCGTGTTTTGCCGACCATGGTTTATGAATTATTCGGCACATGTCATTTCGGCCGAGGAGAAGGCGCGCTTGGTTGAAGTTATGAACCTACCCTCGATGTACAATGGGCCAATTAATGCGTGTCCCACATAGGACGGTAATTTCGCGTCTCCCATTTATTTGCTCGAGCGAATTCCACCGAGTAGAGGATGTTTAACGGTTCGTTCAAAATTTGGAAGAACGAGCATCCACGTCTACCTTACCAAGTCGATTCGAATCAAATTTTGAAATATTAGCTTGCCACTTCTTTTTTAGATGGAGAGATGATGCTCGGAGTAATGTGTTTTTACATGCTCGTTGCTAGCGATTTACTATATGACAAATAGTTGACCCACTCAAAAACGGGAATCAGACCCAAAATGAAATATCTCGATTCAATGAAATAGCTCGTTCACCAGGTCAAAATAGTGAACTAAATCCAAAATTGAACACCTCAATCGAGTAGCATGTTGTACAGTATTATAGTACTCCATGAACATGTTGAAAGTCAAATTAATGAACTTGTTTGATATACGCATATATCCGTTCATGTGTGGATTGCAGACAACATGTTCTCCAATTTAAATATTTGAATGCAAGTTTATATCGAAACATGGTTTATATCAGTCTTTGATGCATAAAACGCGACCTCCCCCTCTCCCGGACTCCTGCTCTCTCTCTCTCTCTCTCGCCGACAATCTTCAATTCTGTCGCACGCATCCAACACACAAACCTTGTTGGTCCCTCTCGCTTTCTCTCCATCTCTCTCTCTCTTTGTGTGTGTGGGGGGGGGGTCTTTCTAGTTCGCATGCATATATACTCCATCTATAGGTCTCTCTCGCACACTATGTATGATTCTCTAGTCCAAGCTAGATATCTTGGGTGCACTCATCGTACGCACACAAATTCCTTGGCTCGTTGCCCGTAACTCTCTCACGCACCACTCTGTCGTCTCGGAGCTCTTCCCCCCTCTCTCTCAAACTCTCCATCTACCTGGGTCACACATACACATGCATATCTCACTCGCACTCGATAGGCCCATCTAAAACTCTATCTCTCTCCCTCGTTCTCTCTCCATCTCACACGCACACACACAATCTCATGCCTAGCTAGCCAAGTATGATGGTCTCTCACTCAATTGTAGGCACACGCAGTCCCCCCTATATGTATATGACTAGCTAATCTTAGTCTCCATCACAAACATGTGCATGGTCTATCTCGATTTCTCTCGGGGCATCTTTCTATCGCGCACGCACCTCCCTCGATCTCCCACCCATATAGTCCCCTCACGATCTCGAGGGGATCTCTCTATCACAAACACACCCTCTCGCCCTCCCCATGCGTCCATGTTCTCCATGTGTCCCTCTCGACCTTTGTTCCTTGTTGGCCAGACCTCTATTGGACATGTGCTATAGGGGTGTCTCTCTCCGTTGCAAACAATCACACACTAGCTATCTTCGTGTATCTCCTCGCCTCGCTTTTCTATCTCGGAGATGCATGCGTGATATGTTCGCCTAAGAAACGAAAAAACACACACTCTCTCTAATTTATCGTTTGTTGTCACTTTCTCTTTCACACACATACTCTTTTTGCACACTTACTCATTCTCCTTCACACGCACTTGATCTCTCTCGACTTAGGCACTCTCCTCGGTCCATAGCATATTGATTTATTGAAAAGTCAAACATCACAAAGTTTGACCATGTACGTGGAGAAAAACAATTACATCTAGAACGGCAAACATATACCATTAGATTCACCATGAGATGTAGTTTCGTATGATGTATCTTTGGTATTGTAGATATAAATAACATTTGCGTAAACCTGATCAAAGTTTCCAAAGTTTGACTTCTAAAAAATTTACATGCACTGCATTATCGAGCGGATGGAATATCTCTTTCCCCCTCTCAGCTATCTGACGCACCACTCAGCCTTATCGGGGCTCCTCAATCTCTCTCAAACTTTATATCTCCCTGGTTCACACATACACATGTCTCGCTCGCGCTATACATATAGACCCATCCAACACTCTCCGCCCTTGTTCTCTCTCTATGTGACACGCACCCCCTAATAAGTACCATAATCCCTCACTCCATCATAGGCGCAAGCACTCCCCCCCTAAGTATGATTATCTCTCACTAGCCATCAGGAACACACGTATTGTCTCCTTCCATCCATACGTCTATCTCGATATCTCTCGGGGTATCTTCTATCGCGCACACACCTTGTCACTCGATCTCCCACCCATGTAGTCCCATCACGATCTCCAGGGGATCTCTCTATGACAAACATACACTCTCTCCTCCCCATGTCTGCATTTTCTCCGTACGTCTCTCTCGACCTCTCTCCCTTGTTTGTCAGACCCCTCTTGGCCACGTGCTAGGGGTCTTGCTCTCTCGGTTGCAAACAACCACACACTATCTCCTCACCTTGCTTCCGTTGTCGAAGATGCATGTGTGATATGTTTGCATAAGACACACACGTTTTTTCTCGACTTTTATCGAGTGTTGTCCATGTCTCTTTCACACACGCACACACACTTTTTTCACTCACTCTTTCTATTTCACTCTCTCTCTCTCTCTAGTTAGGGACTCTCTCACGTCCATAAGCATATGGATGTTTTGAAAAGTCAAACCTCAGAAAAGTTTGACCAGGTATATGTGGAGAAAAACATTTACATCTGGAACGATCATTAGATTCATCACAACATGTACTTACTTCATACTATCATTTATCTTTGGTATTGTAGATATAAGTAATTTCTTTATAAACTTGGTCAAAGTTTCAAAAGTTTGACTTTTAAAAAAATGTTGGAACTACATTATCGAACGGAGGGAGTAGCTCTTTCTCTCTCTCTCTGCTATCTCTCACGGGCCTCCCCTCTCACTCGAACACTCTATACCGACGGATTATACGCTCACTGTGTCAGCGTATAGCTCCGTATATTGTTTAGTTGACCGGTCAACCAGTCCACATGCTGCCTTGTCAGCTCGTGTTCTGTATCTTCGTGTGCTGGCCCATGTGGCAGTGGGTGAAAATAAGTAAACTAGAGGCCCATCTGACACGCGGTGAAGTAAACAAAGTTGAAACCACTCGGGGTAGCACCCCGCACGCTAGTAAATTGAGGGCGCATTGAGGACACACTTCTTCCGCGTGAAGGACGCACTCGCGCACAATTCACCACTGCGCGGTGGCATGCACAGAAGGACGCACTCGCGCACACCCAGCACGCAACACACACCAGCACACGTGTACACCGGCGTCGCCGCCGGTTGAGATGGACGGCAAGGCAGCCAACAAGCGGAGGCGGCTCGAGCCAAAACCGCATCCGGCGAGCCTGGACTTCATCAGCAGCCTCCCCGACGACATGCTGCTCGTCATCATCGGCCTCCTCCCCACCAAATCTGCCGTGTGGACCGCCCTGCTCTCCCGGCGGTGGCGCCGCATCCCCCTCAACCTCACCGTCGACAGCTGCCTCCGCGACGGGGATTGCAAACGCATGGCCGCAGTCTTCAAGATCCTTCCATCGCACCCTGAGCCAGCCAGATGCCTTGACATCCGCATGTTCAGTACCAACTGCAAGGTCCAACCCAAGTTTGACGAGTGGTTCTTATCCCCCGCCCTAGATCAGCTCGAGGAGCTCAGCTTTGAAGCTGGACGATGTCGCTCTCTGCCGCCGTCCGCGCTCCGCCTCGCGCCAACGCTGCGCCGCGCCAGCTTCAACTCCTGCTATCTTCCCCAGATTAATGTCGCGCCCGCCCTTCTTCTCCCTCAACTCAAGCAGCTCGACCTCTTTGACGTTGTCATCTCGAAGAAGGCTATGGAGCACCTGCTCCGCAGCTGTACTGCACTTGAGTACCTTCGTCTTGAGCAGATCCACGGGTTCATTAGCCTCCACATCGCCTCGACGAATCTCCGATGGATTTATGTGTCTTGCTGGCCCCGCAACAAGACATCAATTGGGAAGAGATCACTCCAGCTGTTCCACGTTATGGTCATTGAGAATGCGCCTTTCCTTGAGAGATTGCTTGTATCGGATCTAGAAGGTCCAACAAAAATCAGGGTCATTGACGCGCCGAAATTGACAGCGTTGGTGCACTCGTCTGCCAAATTCTCCGAACTCTTTATTGGATCCGTAATCGTTCAGGTACAACACTCATCTTCTTCTCCGTCTTCTTGAAATTCACATTTTTAAATTTCTTCTTGATGTATTTACGACCGTCTTCCAGAAAATGATTCCCACAAGCTTGACCCAGTCTATGCGCACAGTGAAGATCTTGGCAATAAAATCTATCGGCCCCAATCTGGATCAAGTTGTTGGATTCCTTACATGCTTTCCGTGCACGGAGAAGCTACTCATCGAGGTGAAACTTCTTTCCTATTAGTAAACGGTAATCACAACGTAGCTCAATTTTTTCGTAATTTTCCCAAATTACGATGACAAGTGTAGTGTTCAAAACTGCATCTACGCACTGCACCGAAAGAAATGTTTTTAGTATTTTTTCTCACGTGATCACCTGCATCGTTTTTTTGTTGTACTACTATAGTAGCCTAGGCTAGTCATAGTGGAAAGTAACTTAGACTACTCCAGTAACTCTATGGTTACCCTAAGAGCAAGTACTACCTCCGTCCTGGTTTACTCTTCCTATTTTGTAGTATCAAAATTTGACCATAGATTTAACTGACAAAATGTTAATGCATGTCACTAAGAACTATATCGTTGGATTCGTATTTGAACATAATTTCAAATGGTGTAATTTTTAGTGACATGCATTGGCATTTTCTTACGTAAATCTATGGTCAAAATATTATACTAAATAAGAGGTAGTACAAAAGTGGGCTATAACGGCCCTCCACTATGTAGGCCAAAACACGTGCCAAATTCACTTGTGATGCATTTGGCATCGATGCCCCTCCATTGCTCACCTGGTGCCCCAATCTGGATCACCTACTTTGCTCCGGTGCCAAATTAACTCACGCAATGAAAAAACACTTGCGTGGGAGAGAGAGAGGACTGAGGCAATAAAAAACACTTGTTTGGGAGAGTGAGAGGCTGGTGTAGTTGGTTTGATTGATTTGTTTATACATGTGGGTCTGTGTGCACAGCGGTGCCAACTCTCTCACATCGCGAGAGCGGTGCCAAAATCTTTTGATTTGACATCGATGCGTATTATGTGGCATACTTTTGCGAAATATGGCATCGGCCACATAGTGGAAGGCAACAAATGCCCAAGCTCTTCACGTACTCCTAGGTAAATGAGAGGAAAGAGAAAGAGAGAGAGAGAGAGTGAAAAAATATCACTAGCCAGCCAACCCTATCGTATGAGCGAATGATATTGGTACCTCTTGATGACACGGCAATCTTATACAGCCAGCTGCTCTAATATGTTCTCTTCTTTTGCAGATAAAAAAGACCCGAAAGTGAAAAATGTGCTGCACTATAACAATCTCATCGAATGCCTTGATCTCCATCTTACAGAAATTGATTTGATCGACTACCGAGGCAGCACATCTGAGATTAAATTGGCCAGGTTCTTTGTTCTGGAGGCAAGTGTGCTCAAGGTAATGAGGTTTGGCGTTCTCTGGCGCAACAATGAATGGCGTGCTGATCACCGCAAGCGTCTAAGCCTAAATGACAAAGTCTCCGCAGAAGCTGAATTTGTTTTTGAAACATCAAGTGGCCAGAGACTCGAAAACTTATTTGCCCATTAGTGACTTGTCAGGGCGGTGGATTTTAGTTTGTACGATAATGCTGCATCCACCTAAAGTAACGAAAGTTCTTACGTAAACTTCCTAGTAATTCCCTCTTCGTAGGTGCAGCATTACTCCTAACATTTGTAATATCAGTTTGAAACTTGTAATATTGCCGTGTCCTATTCCTGCGTTTTCAAAATCCTGCGAATCAAACAGGTCCTGAGTTGGTGATGATGTTGTGCCTGCCATCTTTCACCAATAGCCGTCGGATCTAGATCTGACGCATACAAACCAAACTTCTCCAGTTTTGCAAAAAGATGCCCGCACTTGTTCCCTATTTACAAACAACTCCTTGTCTCTCACAATCAGCCTTATCTCCTCCCCACCACATCTAGAAGGCCATGGAAAAATCTGGCGCGATGGCCGCTGCCGGCGCCGTCCACCCCCCAATCTTGGTGTTCCGTGCAATGCACGGGCATCTACGCACGGGAAATTATGTCGAACACGGCTAGTTGTAAGCAGGCTAGGTCTACAGCCATGATGATAGTGACTGCAGACGGTGAGGCTGACTATGGTATGCCGAACACGGCGCCTATACTCAGGTGTCATCTCCGGCGTAGGGTCTTGTCACTTCACTGTGAGGAGCAGCACGTAATAATTTGACCAACGGGTAGTACAGTGCTACTACATTGGTAGTACTACTACTAGTACTAGCACCACCGTCTGGATTTAGTAGTACTACCACGTCCATCTGGATTTAGTATTTGACTAGCAATATCTAGTAATGCATGTCACAAAAAATGTACTACTCCCTCTGTAAATAAATACATGGTGTATTGTTTTATTCCTATCGGCGAGATAACTTAATGTCTTTTTGCTACTTAATAGGATTACATGCAATGAACTAACCACCGCATGTGATGTTTGGTAGTCTCAAGTCATTGAAAGCATGCACGGCCCACATCTCTCATTGGTTGATATGTCACGAAATAAGAAACGAGGAGGGAGTTAATGTACCGTGCCTAAGTGTTTTGGGATTATTTGGTTTTCGTAAGGTGACTTACACAACATTTTTGGTTACATGCATTAACATTTTATTAGTTAAATCAAAGGTCAAAACTTGGCGCAAAATGCAAAGGGGACCAATAAACCAGTAAACATCAAAGTTCTCTCGTTTGGCCCCAACTAGAGGTCCGGTGAGATGACTATACTGCACCGGCACGGAGGGGGACGCAGCTTCATTGACTTACTGCACCTGCCTTTGGGTGTATGACACGTGGGCCCAACGGGTGGATGGCCAACCTGTCATACAGCCAAAGGCAGGTGCAGTAGAGGGGCGAGGAGTAGATGGCCAACACGCACGTGAATTCAACGCAGTCTGCACTTCTCATATAAAGGCTCCCGCCAGTCCAATCTACGAAATCCTACGCACCTACGCACCCAAGGGCAAGAGTGATCACTCCAATCGCAAGATCAGTTGACTAGAAGCTAGACCCATGGAGGCGATGAGCGCGAGCATCAGCCGGCTGTGCCAGATGGTCCACGACGCCGGCCTGCGGCCCGGCACCGAGGAACGTCTCCAGGTAGTGCTTGAGGCCGCCAGGGCGAGGGGCCGCTTGGACGACAGCTTCGTCTCCTTGTTCGACGAGGTCCTCGTCGGCTTCCTCGACAAGTTCACCGTCGTCAAGAAGCTCGCGGACGACCTTGACGTACGCCTCCAGCCCACGCGCCCAGGCTCTGCGATGCCTGCCACCCTCAACGGCCTCTATGGTGACAACCTCTTCGACGCACTGGTGGCCCTGCGACTGCCCGCCGTCGCGCCGGAGAATGTCCACCTCGAGGTCGCGCTCGCCGCGCAGCGCCTGGCGCAGCAAGACACCATCGACATAATCACCCACGTCTACGCGCAAATCGTCCACAAGGACTACTACATGCAAGAGGAGGACGATAGGACGCTGGCCTTCTTGGACCGCAGGGCAACCTTGGACGGCATTGTTCAGAAGCACGTTGAGCTTGCCGCCAACGCCGCTGCTCCTCACACGTCGGTTGGTGACCCGGTGCACTAGGGCGTGAGGATGTCGTTGATGGATCCGTATGTATCTTTATCTTTCCGTCAAATCCATGTAGTAGTATATGGTACTACTAGTAATTATCTTACCTTTCGCATCAACTTCATAATTTTCGTACGTACTCCATGCATGAACCGCGCCAGAACCAAACTTCTCATTACTCTAGGGAAAATCGTTATTTCTATCTATCGGTCGCGCCATGGAGCAGAACCAAATTTTACAAGTTACAAGTTCAAAAGGAAAAGCCTGCCGTGTTCGCGTCGCACCCCCACACGGTTGGTCCGGCACGCCGCTCAAGGGGGAATGCGTGCTGTGTTGCATTTTCACTTACAAGTGGGACCGCAGTTGAGCAAACCGACTATCGGCAAACCCCCACCCCGCCCACCGCGCGATGGCTGAGAAAACAGGAGGGAGAAGAGATGGCTGTAGCACGGACTCCAAGAAAATTGGTGTCGGATGGGACTCGTGTGGGTGGCGTGTGCCGTACTGCTAGACATGAATGCTAGTTATGGCCCATGCCACCCCACTATATCGAGGTGCTGGTTACGTAGAACAAATTTCCTGGAGTCCGTGCTCAGCCCTCCTCTATCTCTCTTCTCAGCCAGCCAGCAGACGCGCGGAGCCCATCGTCTGTTTGCTCATATGCGGTCCCACATGTCAGTGAAAACGCAAGAGGACCCACTGAACCTGCACATCTTTCACCTCGACGTGCTGGTGATGAAAAACAAATCCAATAAAGATCTTCGGTGGCCGCTTTTGGAGTTACTCAAGAGTAGTAAGATTCTATTTACAGTTTAACCCAAGATGCACATCACGTGGCTTCAACTACCACTCTATTTTCTTGCATGACACGACCTGGATGCTGGATGTCCCACGTGTCGGCAAAAGGAGGAAGAACTCGACCAAATCTTCGGTTGTGCTCTCGGATTAGACTAGTTGTGCTAACTTAAAATTTTATTGTGTAGAATGGATGCAAGTTTTGGTATTGGGAAGAAGAGTACAACGATATATTGATAGAGCGCAATTTAGTAGATGTTCTAGCACTTTTAGCTAGCATAGAGGCTAGAGATGAGACTAGTGCACTTGTTGATAGAATAGAGGCTAGACACGTCTACTTCTTTACACTCGAAGAAGAAAGAAGCACGCAAGATCGAGCCTCCGCAGATCAACAATGAATGCATCGAGAAGGCACTAATCCAACTTACAGGAGCAGTTATGGAAGTTGGATATCTTCTAAAATGTATTCTTGTGGTTCTTGTTTTCTTTGGTCTTGCTTTTCTAGTCAAAATTTTGGTGATGTATTTCCATGTACCAAAAAATCAATGATGAAAAAAAGATATGTGTTTGCAAAGAAAAATGTACGCGGCCGGGATGCGTCCGCGCGTTCGGCGCACGGCCACCGCATCCGAGAAATGGCCCGGACACGACCCCATTGCCCTACCCAAACGGACAGAATCCGGGCAAAACGGAGGTCCGTTTGGGGTCGTGCGTTGGAGTTGGCCTTACAAGTGGGACCGCAGTTGAGGAAACCGACTATCGGCAAACCCCCACCTCGCCCGCCGCGCGATGGCTGAGTTAGAGAAACGACGAGGTTGAAGAGATTGTTGTAGCACGGACTCCAAGAAATATGGTGTCAGATGGAAGTCGTGCTGGTGGCGTGTGCCGTACTCCTGGACGTGAATGCTTGTTCTGGCCCATGCCACCCTACTACTCCTACTACTTATAGTAGTAGTATCGAGGATTCGAGGTGCTGGTTACGTACAGCGAACACATTAACATATGGCCCACCTCACACTGTGGCCAAATTTCCTGGAGTCTGTGCTAGGTTAAAAAGTGTTCTTTGTGAGGATGGGTGGCTGGTCTCAAGTTTAAAACTTGTTGTATTACGTACGTAGACGTAGAGATAGTGCAGCATGTGAAGCTAGTACAAATAGTGTACTATTGTTGATTGGCCTCATCCGATAACCTGTTGCAATGCACGTACAATTATGTATTCGGAAAATATTTTTTTGCCTCGTCGCAGCACCCACTCAGAGAAGCGACTCGAAAGCCATTCATAAATTTAGTAAGTTTATCACAGGCATATCATTTTATTACATACAACAGGTCATCAACCCACAACGACAACGAGGATACATTATAAATACTAAAGTTTTCATCACACAACAAATAACAAGCAATGAAATGAACTTCAACTCAACCAATCCTCGGCGTTGGAAACGCTTGCTTTGAACCACAAGTGATTCTCTGGGAAGGGCCAGCTACTGTCAATCTCGAGACCAACGCAGGACTGATCATCCAGGCTGAAGCGGCCTACTATATCACGACCAGGGTAGGGAACCACCGCAATGTCCGACGTATAGATACAGTTGCTTCTCATAAATGGTAGTAACGTTGTGTCAACAGCAGTTGGATCGCCTTTCACCATCATTGGATAGTTTTGTCCAAGGAAGAGCGAGTTTTCTCCAAGACTATCAATACTGTACCAGGGAGAAGGTGTTGGCGCTAGCACACTAGTATCCATCCCGAATACCATGCAACGGGTGTTGGAATAGGTCCGGAGAGTGCGACCATGGGAGACAACACCTGCTTCCTTAGTAGTAACATCAGCAGTGGGCTGTATACAGACAAGAAGGGGTGATCCATCGGAATTAGTTGCCAGCCGCCACTGAGTATATGGGCCCTGCTCGTCCTCATGCTCGTGATCATCACCATCGTCATCTCCCCCTTGGTTATAAAATTTTCAAGTATAGGTGGTGGAATGTTCACAGGACCTTGGAAACACAAGAAGAAGGTTAATTAGTAGAGAAGGGAAACTTGCTAACTCGCATGCATGTGGATGAAACAATTATAATTACGGTGGAAGACAAACGTACCGAAACTACGAGGATCCCATGCAAAAACAGTGCCACGAGTGGTGGCAGCAAACACAAGACCCTCGTATTGAATTGCATCACAGTACACATCCGTGTATAGAAACTGATTTTTGAGCAATATCCATCCAGTCGAACCACGAAGGACGGCAACAAGCTTGTCGAAGATAGCAACAACTTCATAGTTCTTGTAATTCCAAGAGCGGTTGGGAACTCGACAAATTGCTATCTTCCGTAGACGACAGCCACCATGATCGTATTTGAACGTACGTAGATCATCTGTGTGCTCAACCTCAGGGCACTCTGAGATTTTTGGAAGTGGAATCCGCTGACGAGTGTACACATTCACAAGTTCCCACTCGCAATTGTACCCAATATAAACAACCCAATCTCCATTTGCGCCAGCCCAGGCCTTACCCTTAAGCGATGGCATCTTGACATCACACGTATCATTATCAAGCGGCATCAACTTGCACAAGGCGAGGCCTCCGTCGTCCGCGCCCATGCGAACAGGCTTATAGCGAAGAAGATAAGGGAGATCAAACCGCTCCTGGACCCTTGGGTTCCTTGTAATGATGTTATTAGTTGAGTCGAGAATGGTCTTGAACGAACCTGCCATGCTAGCCGAGGTGATGACGTCGCACCGATCAATGAGTTCCCCCACCACGTCATCTTTCAGATCGGGGCAAGAATAACGGGGTCGTTTCCGGCTTGTTCCCTCCATGGAGAAGACGATCGAACAATGGCAGAAGGAAGGGTGAAGGCAAATGGAGGAGGGAGGAAGAGCGTGCGACAGCAGTTCCAAATCGAGAGGGAAAGGCGAAGAGTCGGTGGACGGTTGCCAGTTTGCCACGGTACACGAAGAGGCGCCCCGGCCTACACGTCCTTTCGGAAATTGTACAAAAGGACTCGCCGTCGTCTCACTGACATGTTGGAACGGGACCACATGTCAACGAAACATGGTGTGTAATTTCTCGTGCAAAATGCGATCTGGCCGCGTTGGCCCGAGGTGCCGCATTAGTTATCGACCTTTATTTTTTTAACATACAATCTGAGTGGATAGCTCCTGTGGTCATCACACGTGAGCGGATATATAGGTGGGCTAGGTGGGCAGGCGGCAACAATCTAAGTGCTAAAAGAGTTGATCTCGAAAAAAGAGTTGATCCAATGCTTGGTTTTGTTTGGATTTTCCAACTATGACCATTGGATAGAGTGAATCAATGGCTTACGTTCAAAGTTATTCTCATACTATAGAATGGTATAGGAACGTGGAGAGATTTGGTTGATTTTATATCGCTGAATAATATAAAATATTATGAGTGCAGACGCTCCACCCCGAGGTTTGTTGCTCCTTCTCGGTCGTCGGGAATCTATGTTCTTCCACTCTTTCGTTTAAGACATGAGCTTTGTTCATCCTTTTGCCGACACGCGGGACATCTATATGCCTCCATTTTACAAAATCATACTATATGCCTCCATGACACGCGGGACATCTAGCATCAAGGTGGCGTGTCATGCAAGAAAATGGAGATATGCAGTGCGTAAGTGAGTCGTGCACTTCGATGGCACCTAGTACTACGCAATATTTTTTCTCCTCGATGGCACGTGAATAGTGCACGTACTCAATGACAGAGCACGGGATGGTAGCCATGGACATGGTCGGCCCTTTTTGAAGAGAGTACTAATAAATAACTTTGATGTGTCCCGTCAACTCGCAGAACGACGAGAAGCTTGCTTACTACGCCTTCTCCCTCGCCAACGCGTGCGCGGTGGCTCGCAGCACGAGGAGAAACTTTTGCTTACAAGCGGTGGACGTGCAGCAGTTCATTTGGTGTCAGATTGCCAGAAGTACTACTGTAGTACCATCATTATTGTTCGACTTCCGGAAGAGGAGAAGAGCCAAGCGCAAGGTCACCTACTAACCTAGTACAGTACTACTATAGCCAAAGCTGGTCCACCTTTTTAGAGCATGGTTAATTAATATAGGCGGCTCTTGCAGCGGCACATCATTTAGAGCAAGTACTCTCTTCGTAGGAACAAAGGAAGTGAAACAAAAGTTGGAGTGGATGCTAGATTGCCAATTAAAACATGATTACATAGGAAAAAATCCTATAGCATTCTATCCTATGAATCAAACGACCAATGTAGGAAAATTATGAGGGGGGTCTCTCCAACAGTGTTCCTCGGCTCGCACCTAGCATCACGGTGGTCGAACTTGGAGTCATTCATCTGGTACACGTGGCATCTCAGATCTGGACACAAGGTGACGCGACCTCTCACTTCCTCCGCCATTTGAAGCGGCGCGCCGGTGGAGGGCTAGCATACTCCAATATTAGGTTGGCTCTATGTGATGTGGCAACTTCATATACTAACCGGATGCTGGCTATACTACTACGGTACTCACACTCCAAGAAGTGACTCGAAAACCATTCATAAATTGAGTCTATGACATGCATTTGCAAATGTACCATTCATTACATACAACAAGTCATCAACACACAACGACAACGAGGATACATGTTGGATTATAGATTATTTCCAACAAAACATTCTAGTAAATACTGAAGTTTTCATCACACAACAAATAACAAGCAATGAAATGAACTTCAACTCAACCAATCCTCGGCGTTGGAAACGCTTGCTTTGAACCATAGGTGCTCTGGGAAGGGCCAGCTATTGTCAATATCGAGAGCAACGCAGGACTGATCATCCAGGCTGAAGCGGCATATATCAGGACCAGGGTAGGGAACCACCGCAATGTCCGAGGTATAGATACAGTTGCTTCTCATAAATGGTAGTAACGTTGTGTCAACAGCAGCTGGATCGCCTTTCACCATCATTGGATAGTTTGGTCCAAGGAAGAGCGAGTTTTCTCCAAGACTATCAATACTGAACCAGGGAGAAGGTGTTGGCGCTAGCACACTAGTATCCATCCCGAATACCCTGCAACGGGTGTTGGAATAGGTCCGGAGAGGGCGACCATGGGAGACAACACCTGCTCCCTCAGTAGTAACAATCTCAGTGCACTGTATACAGACAAGAAGAGGTGATCCATCGGAATTAGTTGCCAGGCGCCACTGAGTATATAAGTTCTGCTCGTCCTCATGCTCGTGATCATCACCATCGTCATCTCCCCCTTGGTTATAAATTTTTTCAAGTATATGTGGTGGAATGTTCACAGGACCTTGGAAACATAAGAAGAAGGTTAATTAGTAAAGGGGAACTTGCTAACCCGCATGCATGTGGATGAAACAATTATAATTACGGTGGAAGACAAACGTACCGAAACTACGAGGATCCCATGCAAAAATAGTGCCACGAGTGGTGGCAGCAAACACAAGATCCTCGTATTCAATTGCATCACAGTACTCATCCGTGTACAGAAACTGATTTTTGAGCAATATCCATGGACGAACCGTGGAATCAGTAACGACAGCAACAAGCTTGTCGAAGATAGAAATAACTTCATAGTTCTTGTAATTCCAAGAGCGGTTGGGAACTCGACAAATTGCTATCTTCCGTAAACGACAGCCACCATGATCGTATTTGAACGTACGTAGATCATCTGTGTGCTCAACCTCAGGGCACTCTGAGATTTTTGGAAGTGGAATCCGCTGACGAGTGTACACATTCACAAGTTCCCACTCGCAATTGTACCCAATATAAACAACCCAATCTCCATTTGCGCCAGCCCAGGCCTTACCCTTAAGCGATGGCATCTTGACATCACACGTATCATTATCAAGCGGCATCAACTTGCACAAGGCGAGGCCTCCGTCGTCCGCGCCCATGCGAACAGGCTTATAGCGAAGAAGATAAGGGAGATCAAACCGCTCCTGGACCCTTGGGTTCCTTGTAATGATGTTATTAGTTGAGTCGAGAATGGTCTTGAACGAACCTGCCATGCTAGCCGAGGTGATGACGTCGCACCGATCAATGAGTTCCCCCACCACGTCATCTTTCATATCGAGGCAAGAATAACGGGGTCGTTTCCGGCTTGTTCCCTCCATGGAGAAGACGATCGAACAATGGCAAAAGGAAGGGTGAAGGCAAATGGAGGAGGGAGGAAGAGCATGCGACAGCAGTTCCAAATCGAGAGGGAAAGGCGAAGAGTCGGTGGACGGTTGCCAGTTTGCCACGGTACACGAAGAGGCGCCCCGGCCTACACGTCCTTTCGAAAATTGTACAAAAGGACTCGCCGTCGTCTCACTGACATGTTGGAACGGGACCACATGTCAACGAAACATGGTGTGACATTTCTCGTGCAAAATGCGATCTGGCCGCGTTGGCCCGAGGTGCCGCATTAGTTATCGACCTTTATTTTTTAATGGTGTGCCGTTCAGTTTTGAAGCATGACTAACTGGTACTCTTTGTAGAGAAAATATAAACTACTCTACCACTACTCCACCTCTAGTACTAGTAGTATAAAAAAGATATATAGGCTGGAGCTTCAGAGCTTTCTTGCTAAGGGCTGCCCACTTGCTTCGCACACTATCACCCTCTCTCCAGATCTAAAAAAGACGGCCTCTCTCTCCCTCCTCACCGGTGGTCACAGATCCGCCGGGGAAGAAAAGGACGTGCAGCGTTGACGCACTCGTCGTCGGCGAGCGAGGTCACGCACTGACGACAAGGCCGTCCTCTCAGACCTAGCGCCCGCGCGGGATGGCCTCCGTCCCCAAGCTCGCTGCCGTAGTGCGTGCGGAGGACGACGACCACGAGCGAAGCCACTTCCCGCCGACCCTCAGGTATGCTACCTCTTTTCGAACCATACCCTTGTTCTATTGCCCCATCTGCCACGTCGCTGCATGTGGATCTTTTTCCACTCCACCATCTTCCCAATTTGCTATCCTCTGCTCTGCTGGTCACGCAGACGAAAACCTTAATTTGCACTATTAAAGGAAACCCTACTTCATGCAGACTAATCCATGTCTGGGTTGAATAAGGAAAGGAAGGGAGACTGTACTGTCCAAGAGAGTAGGCATCGAACCCGCATCTAGGTTGAAAAGGGGAAAATCAGTAGCTAAGGAACGAGTCTCGTGTCTCTTGGTTGAAGAAGGGTAGAAAGGCATGACAACGCAATAGAGAATGACCAGGTCGATCGGTTTGTTGTCCTCACATAGGAAAAAGGTGGCTAAAGAGAACAAAAATGGGACGTAATCCACATATGCTGCCTGGATATTTGTTGCTCTGGGCAACCATACCTCCCTCACCACTCTATGCGTCCGTGGAGGTACATCGTACTGGTGCGCCCACTGTCCGAATGGGCCTCCCATGCTCTTATTGCCACTTTTTTGCTGTTAGTATAACGCCAGCAGTCAAGTCAAGCAATGCTACTGCTAAAGTGATGCCACATTTAACTAATGCCGCACTCAGTCTAATGCCACCGATAAATTTAAGCAATGCCATTTAATGTCACTGGATTATTTCAGGGTTAGCTGTTGATTGTGGATGTATTAAAGATTTTTCAGCTAAGGCATTCTAATGCTGTTGCACAGCCAGTATACCAACGATGAAACTTGTTACTACCTTCAGATTTTTGCACTGTTAATGCTTATAGATTACATACCTCACTTTCATGAGATAAGTTAATTTTTTTGTACAGTGTCACCAAAATGCCAAGGCGCTGATGTCATTTTATTTTGGTTAAACTGCACAAAAAATTATGAAGACAAGAGGAAAGGTCAAGAGTGGGCACCTCCTCCTCGGCTGTTCTCTTGATTCGTTCGATCAAGTTTTTATGTTTGATCGATTATCAAGATTGGGATAGCAATTTTTAAGGTCCCCCGAGTTCGAAATGATATTTACCTTGGAGGTACATGGTTTGCAATTTTTTATACTGTCATTAGTTAATAATGCTAGTTACCTTCAGACTTTTGTATTTGGTTTAATGCTCATGCACAGCTAGTATACCAATGCTGAAACTTGTTACCTTTACATTTTGTATTGTTAATTCTTATAGAAATCTTCCAGTGCTAGAGTTTATTGAAATCTGTTCAGTAAAACCATTGTACTGTACCCTGTAATAAAATAACTACTCTACTGTTGCACTAGCCACTGGATTAGTGTATATTTGTAGTATTCGAATGGTGTTGCATTAGCGTATGGACATAAATAAAGTGTGGCAAGCTTTCCCAGATATGTGCTCAAGAAAACTACTACCTGTTTTTCTAAATACTAGACGTTTGGGTACTTTAAATTGAACTGCGAAAACGTCTTATATTAAGGAACAGAGGGTGTAGAGTTCACTCAAATTATCCCGGTAAAGCTAGTCACACCTTTGTTAAAATTAATGTTCATTATGTTATCGGAGGAGGTCTGTATGTTTGTCTCTAATGCCTGTCGACTACATACCTGACATCATGATGTAATGTTAAGTCATTTCCTTTTGTACAGTGTCACTGAATTGTCAAGGCGGTGATGGCATTTTATTTTAGTTGAACTGCACAAAATATGCTTAAAAGAAGAGGAAAGGTCAGGAATCGATCATTCTTTCAGAAAGAACTATATATGCCTTTCTGACATCAGCCGTTGTTGCCTTATTTATTCCTTCAAACAGGTGGTTAGAAACAGTCTTGCTACCTTTTCCCATTAAGAAATTGGAATGCTTATATTTGTGAGTCTATGCTTCAACTAGTGCCACTTTTATAGTAATCACACTTTCAATATCTATGCAAACAGGGATGCTCGATTTTAGTGGAACTGCACAAAAAGTCCAACTGGTTCAACATTAGGAGCATGTTTTCTTCCAAACCTTTATATCCAATTGGTGGCACTATGAGCTGTTCATTACGAAGGTACATGGTTTGCTACTATCTTGCTACTCTTTTGTACTGTCATTAGATAGTAATACTAGTGGTTTGCATGTGAATTTATTGGCAGGGTGGACCTACATTGGAGGTGCAGGACAGGATTCAATGATTGGATGCTCAATTTCGGTTGTATCGATTTCACCTCTTCCATCACTACGAACATGGATATCCTTGGTCTGATGAAGAATAGGCGCTATATTTCTACACTGAACCAGCAAATCAATTCAGTATGAAATTGTCCAGGGCAAAACATGACTGTATCAAATTGTCCAGTGCAAAACATGACAGATGCTAAGCGGAAGAGACATGTTTAAACCGAAAATACAAGGTGGGGTATATGTTTACTAGCTGCTTGATATTTGTGCAGACAGAGATGTCTGCCCGTTGCTATTTGGCAAACACACAAAGTGACCGCAATTTTGGTTGAACTGCACAAGAGAATAGTATAGTCACTGCATGCAGTGCCATTTGAAAATAGACACAGAAAGATTGGATAGTCACATCATGGACTGCAGAAAAGTAGTACTGTACTATTTATTGGCCAACACTAGGTGCTTCATTGCTTTGGTATTATTATACAATGGGCATCATTTTGCCTAAGTTAAAGTTTGTATTTCGAAAATAGTCTCGCCATGTGATCGAGAGAAGACCAAATCATATTGCAGTGGATGTTCCTCCATCATGTGTTGTTCATTCTCATGGTTCCAGCTATTGGTGAAACCACTTATGTTTGCAAGAGGAATTGTAGACTTCACAAACAAAATTGTCTTTCAGTCTGTACTGAATGTTGGCCAAGATAAGCATCCATGTTAGTAGGAAGAACAGATGTTTTTGTTGGAAATATGCCCTAGAGGCAATAATAAAATGGTTATTATTATATTTCCTTGTTCATGATAATTGTCTATTGTTCATGCTTTAATTGTGATATCCGGAAATCGTAATACATGTGTGAGTACATAGACCATAACATGTCCCTAGTGAGCCTCTAGTTGACTAGCTCGTTGATCAATAGATGGTTACGGTTTCCTGACCATGGACATTGGATGTCATTGATAACGGGATCACATCATTAGGAGAATGATGTGATGGACAAGACCCAATCCTAAGCATGGCACTAGATCGTGTAGTTCGTTTGCTAAAGCTTTTCTAATGTCAAGTATCATTTCCTTAGACCATGAGATCGTGCAACTCCCGGATACCGTAGGAATGCTTTGGGTGTACCAAACGTCACAACGTAACTGGGTGTCTATAAAGGTGCACTACAGGTATCTCCGAAAGTGTGTGTTGGGTTGGCTCGGATCGAGACTGGGATTTGTCACTCCATATGACGGAGAGGTATCCCTGGGCCCACTCGGTATTGCATCATCATAATGAGCTCAATGTGACTAAGTAGTTAGTCACGGGGTCATGCATTACGGAACGAGTAAAGTGACTTGCCGGTAACGAGATTGAACGAGGTATTGGGATACCGACGATCGAGTCTCGGGCAAGTAACGTACCGATTGATAAAGGGAATTGTATACGGGATTGCTTGAATCCTCGACATCGTGGTTCATCCGATGAGATCATCGTGGAACATGTGGGAGACAACATGGGTATCCAGATCCCGCTGTTGGTTATTGGCTAGAGAGGTGTCTCGGTCATGTCTGCATGATTCCCGAACCCGTAGGGTCTACACACTTAAGGTTCGATGACGCTAGGGTTATAAGGAAGGTTTGTATGTGATTACC
This sequence comes from Triticum aestivum, assembly GCF_018294505.1. Lineage (NCBI taxonomy): Eukaryota > Viridiplantae > Streptophyta > Magnoliopsida > Poales > Poaceae > Triticum > Triticum aestivum. The sequence continues at coordinate 171,168,594 of NC_057802.1, read as the reverse complement.
GAATGTTGTTCGGATTCCCAGATGAGATCCCAGACGTCACGAGGAGTTCCGGAATGGTCCGGAGGTAAAGATTTATATATGGGAAGCCACCATACGGTCACCAGAAATATTCGGGGGTATATCGGTATTGTACCGGGACCACCGGAGGGGTTCTGGGGGTCCACCGGGAGGGTCCACCTGCCCCGGAGGGCCTTATGGGCTGTAGGTGGAAGGGAACCAGCCCTTAGTGGGCTGGGCGCCAACCCCCCTAAGGCCCATGCGCCTAAAGGGGGGCGCCCCCCTTGCTTGGGGGGCAAGCTCCCTCCCCCCTTGGCCGCCGCCCCCCTCTAGATCTCATCTAGAGGGGCCGGCCCCCTTCCCCCTTCTCCCTATAAATAGAGGGGTGAGGGGAGGGCTGCAGCACCACATCCAAGGCGCAGCCCCTCCCCTCCCCAACACCTCTCCTCCTCCGCGTGTGCTTGGCGAAGCCCTGCCGGAGAACTGTCACTCCACCACCACCACGCCGTCGTGCTGCTGTTGGAGCCTTCTTCCTCAACCTCTCCCTCCTCCTTGCTGGATCAAGGCGTGGGAGACGTCACCGCTCCGTACGTGTGTTGAACGCGGAGGTGTCGTCTGTTCGACACTTGGATCATCGGTGATTTGGATCACGACGAGTACGACTCCATCAACCCCGTTCTCTTGAACGCTTCCGCTCGCGATCTACAAGGGTATGTAGATGCACTCCTCCCCTCTCGTTGCTAGTAAACTCCATAGATTGATCTTGGTGATGCGTAGAAAATTTTAATTTCTGCTACGATCCCCAACAGTTTTTTCTAGATCTTTGCTTTTGGGGCTACATATTTATATATGATCTGTGAATCATTGAGATGCATTAACATGTTGATCTTATATATGGGAATCGTATTAGTTGGTTTTGAATTTGGGCTACTAATGTGAACATATTACAATGCCATGCCTGTGAGTCTCGTGTGAACATTTTGAACGGATCGGCTCTTACTGCTGTGCACAGCATGATCCTTATTTATGTGTTCTCAGTGTTTACAAGTTACTAACAGTTCCTTATTTCTGTTTGCTCAGTGTTTACAAGTTACTGATTGATCACTAGCTAGCCTACTAATGTGCTCCTGGCAGTTTTAGTTCCGACGCAAGATCCGAAGTGGTAGTTTTTTGAATAAAAATGCCTACCTCTGAAGAAACTAACAAGCTGCTCTGAAGAAAATGCCATGCGAATCTGAAGAAACTGCCAGCAAAAAACGTTCGCAAATGCCTTATCTCCCAGCGAATGTTCATCAGCTATGCAATCGTACACGTACACCATCCGACCTACTCAATCCTACACGTACACTATCCGACCTACTCGATCCTACACGGATAAATAGCGGATCACGCACGTACTACCTCCTTTCCGGTTTGCAGGGCTCAATTCAAAAAATGACCTACTCGGTCCTACACGAATAAATAGCATATCACGCACGTACTACCTCCTTTCCGGTTTGCAGGGCTTAGTTCAAAAATCTAACCAACCAAGGTAGATGATGAGTGGTGGAATCATTTTTGACAAGGAGGGAGTACCTCATCTGGATGATTCGAGTGCACTCGTTTGACCGTCATGCCGGCGTGCGACCCAGCATGGACGGGATGCACCACTAACAGGACGGGATGGCACAGTCATAATTTCAGTTTTTCTAGTTTTCCATGGCAAGCTGGCGCGCTAAGCCATGCGTGCTTATGCATTGAATTCCGATGACCGCGATGACCGTCGCGTTTCCCGCGACACGGTAGTTCGCCTACCTTCCACCTATAATTACTGTTTCCCGGGCTTCTCCGGTGGCACCATCACCCAACTCGCCCTATCCTCATAAGCCCCCACCGGCCCGACGTCGCTCGCCACTTATCCTCGCTCTCGCCACGTCCGCCATGCCCCCGCCCGTCCGTGATAGGCGACACCGGAGGCGGTCACCGCCGGAACTAGTGGTCGGTTTTTCACTGGAAGGCAGACGGAGAGAGGAGGCATTCTATCGATCTTTAGATGGCAATGCAGACTATGAGGAGTTGTTGGAGCGCGACCGCCTGGCGGAGGAGCAGCGTATTGCCGATTTGCGCCGTCAGCGGGACATGGAACAGTAGTGCACCGACGCTCTGAGTCGCGAGCAGAGCGCCCGCAACTGGGCCGACTACGTGGAGGCCGGCGCCTGCTACCTCTTGAGCACTGCGTTGGTTTTCCCTTGAAGAGGAAAGGGTGATGCAGCAAAGTAGCGTAAGTATTTCCCTCGGTTTTTGAGAACCAAGGTATCAATCCAGTAGGAGGCTACGCCTGAGTCCCTCGCACCTACACAAACAAATAAATCCTCGCAACCAACGGGATAAGGGGTTGTCAATCCCTACACGGTCACTTACGAGAGTGAGATCTGATAGAAATGATAGGATAATATTTTTGGTATTTTTATGATAAAGATGCAAAGTAAAATAAAAGCAAAGTAAAAAGCAACAGAAATAACTAAGTGTTGGAAGATTAATATGATGAAGATAGACCCGGGGGCCATAGGTTTCACTAGTGGCTTCTCTCAAGAGCATAAGTGTTTTATGGTGGGTGAAAAAATTACTGCTGAGCAATTGACAGAATTGAGCATGGTTATGAGAATATCTAGGTATGATCATGTATATAGGCATCACGTCCGAGACAAGTAGACCGACTCCTGCCTGCATCTACTACTATTACTCCACACATCGACCGCTATCCAGCATGCATCTAGAGTATTAAGTTCATAAGAACAGAGTAACGCCTTAAGCAAGATGACATGATGTAGAGGGATAAATTCATGCAATATGATAAAACCCCATCTTGTTATCCTCGATGGCAAAATACAATACGTGCCTTGCTGCCCCTACTGTCACTGGGAAAGGACACCGCAAGATTGAACCCAAAGCTAAACACTTCTCCCATTGCAAGAAAGATCAATCTAGTAGGCCAAACCAAACTGATAATTCGAAGAGACTTGCAAAGATAACCAATCATACATAAAAGAATTCAGAAGATTCAAATATTGTTCATAGATAAACTTGATCATAAACCCACAATTCATCGGTCTCAACAAACACACCGCAAAAGAAGATTACATCGAATAGATCTCCACGAGAGAGGGGGAGAACATTGTATTGAGATCCAAAAAGAGAGAGAAAGCCATCTAGCTAATAACTATGGACCCGAAGGTCTGAGGTAAACTACTCACACTTCATTGGAGGGGCTATGGTGTTGATGTAGAAGCCCTCCGTGATGGATGCCCCCTCTGGCGGAGCTCCGGAACAGGCCCCAAGATGGGATCTCGTGGGTACAGAAGGTTGCGGCAGTGGAATTAGGTTTTTGGCTCCGTATCTGATCGTTTGGGGGTACGTAGGTATATATAGGAGGAAGGAGTACGTCGGTGGAGCAACATGGGGCCCACGAGGGTGGAGGGTGCGCCCTGGGGGGTAGGCGCGCCCCCCTACCTCGTGGCTTCCTGCTTTGTTTCTTGACGTAGGGTCCAAGTCCTCTGGATCATGTTCGTTCCGAAAATCACGTTCCCGAAGGTTTCATTCCGTTTGGACTCCGTTTGATATTCTTTTTCTGCGAAACTCTGAAATAGGCAAAAAACAACAATTCTGGGTTGGGCCTCCGGTTAATAGGTTAGTCCCAAAAATAATATAAAAGTGAATAATAAAGCCCAATAATGTCCAAAACAGAAGATAATATAGCATGGAGCAATCAAAAATTATAGATACGTTGGAGACGTATCAAGCATCCCCAAGCTTAATTCCTGCTCGTCCTCAAGTAGGTAAATGATAAAAACAGATTTTTTTTTGATGCGGAATGCTACTTGGCATAATTTCAATGTAATTCTTCTTAATTGTGGTATGAATATTCAGATCCGAAAGATTCAAGATAAAAGTTCATATTGACATAAAAATAATAATACTTCAAGCATACTAACTAAGCAATTATGTCCTCTCAAAATAACATGGCCAAAGAAAGTTCATCCCTACAAAATCATATAGTTTAGTCATGCTCCATTTTCGTCACACAAGAATGCTCTCATCATGCACAACCCCGATGACAAGCCAAGCAATTGTTTCATACTTTAGTAATCTCAAACTTTTTGAACCTTCACGCAATACATGAGCGCGAGCCATGGATATAGCACTATGGGTGGAATAGAATATGATGATGGGGGTTATGTGGGGAAGACAAAAAAGGAGAAAGTCTCACATCAACGAGTCTAATCAATGAGCTATGGAGATGCCCATCGATTGATGTTAATGCGAGGAGTAGGGATTTCCATGCAACGGATGCACTAGAGCTATAAATATATGAAATCTCAACAAAAGAAACTAAGTGGGTGTGCATCCAACTTGCTTGTTCACGAAGACCTAGGGCACTTGAGGAGGCCCATTGTTGGAATATACAAGCCAAGTTCTATAATGAAAAATTCCCACTAGTATATGAAAGTGACAAAACAAGAGACTCTCTATCATGAAGATTATGGTGCTACTTTGAAGCACATGTGTGGTAAAAGGATAGTAACATTGTCCCTTCTCTCTTTTTCTCTCATTTGTTTTGGGCCTTCTCTTTTTTTATGGTCTTTCTCTCTCTCTTTTTTCTTTTTTTTATTCCTCACTTGGGACAATGCTCTAGAAAATGATGATCATCACACTTCTATTAGAATAAAGTTTTTAGTATGATCTAGCTTTGAGTTTTTTTATCTCTATCTATGTAATCGAGTCCGTGAGTTATATATAATAAAGAGTAGTTTTGAGTTGAGGGCTTTGCTTTCTTGCTATGATCTTGAGAGAATAAAATAAGAAAGGAATAAAAAGATCATATATTGATTTTATGGAGAGTAATGACTTCACATATAAAGAGTATGATGAATGAAAGTTGTTGAGAGTTGACAAACATGGTTTTGGTCATTGTTGCAATTAATAGGAAGTGATAAAGAAAGAGAGGTTTCACATATAAATATACTATCTTGGACATCTTTTGTAATTGTGAGCACTCATTAAAATATGACATGCTAAAAGGTTGATGTTGGACAAGGAAGACAACATAATGGGTTATGTTTTCTTATATCCGAATATAAGTTATATTATCATGGATCCTCCAACATGTTGAGCTTGCTTTTCTCTCTTATGCTAGCCAAATCCTTTGCACCAAGTAGAGATACTACTTGTGCTTCCAAACATCCCTTAAACCAGTTTTGCCATGAGAGTCCACCATACCTACCTATGGATTGAGTAAGATCCTTCAAGTAAGTTTTCATCGGTGCAAGCAATAAAAATTGCTCTCTAAATATGTATGATCTATTAGTGTGAAGAAAATAAGCTTTATACAAACTTGTGATATGGAAGAAATAAAAGCGACATACTTCATAATAAAGTTCTTTATCACAAGCGGCAATATAAAGTGACGTTCTTTTGCATTAAGATTTTGTGCATCCAACCATAAAAGTGCATGATAACCTCTGCTTCCCTCTGTGAAGGGCCTATCTTTTACTTTTATCTTCTACCCTTATACAAGAGTCATGGTGATCTTCACCTTTCCTTTTTACACTTTTTCTTTTGGCAAGCACTATGTGTTGGAGAGATCCATAAAGTATTATTGTTGACATTACCCTTGAGGTAAAAGGTTGGGAGGCGAAACTATAAGCCCCTATCTTTCTCTGTGTCCGATTGAAGCTTTGTACGCATAAGTATCGCGTGAGTGTCAACAATTGTGAAAGACTAAATGATAGTTGAGTATGTGCACTTGCTGAAAAGCTCTTGAATTGACTCTTTCCAATGTTATGATAAATTGCAATTGCTTCAATGACTGAGATCATAGTTTGTTAGTTTTCAACGAAGTTTCTGATTCATACTTTACCTTGTGGACGAATTGTTACTTTAGCATAAGAAATTATATGACATTATATGTTGCTATTCTAAAGATGATCATGATGCCCTCATGTCTATTTCATCGACACCTCTATCTCTAAACATGTGGACATATTTTTTAATTTCGGCTTTCGCTTCAGGACAAGCGAGGTCTAAGCTTGGGGGAGTTGATACGTCCATTTTGCATCATGCTTTTATATCGATATTTATTGCATTATGGGCCATTATTACACATTATGGCACAATACTTATGTCTTTTCTCTCTTATTTTACAAGGTTTACATGAAGAGGGAGAATGCCGGCAGTTGGAATTCTGGACTGGAAAAGGAGCAAATATTAGAGACCTATTCTGCACAACTCCAAAAGTCCTGAAACTTCATGAAGAATTATTTTAGAATATATAAAAAATATTGGGTGAAGAAAGCACCAGAGGGGGCCCACCAGCCATCCACAAGGGTGGGGGCGCGCCCTACCCCCCTGAGCGCGCCCCCTGTCAGGCCTCCGGTGCCCATCTTCTGCTATATGGTGTGTTTTGACCTGGAAAATCATAAGGAAGCTTTCGGGATGAAGCGCCGCCGTCTCGAGGTGGAACCTGGGTAGAACCAATCTAGCGCTCCGGCAGAGCTGTTATGCCCGGGAAACTTCCCTCCCGAAGGGGAAAATCGAAGCCATTGTCATCACCAACGAACCTCTCAACGAGAGGGGGTCAATCTCCATCAACATCTTCACCAGCACCATCTCCTCTCAAACCCTAGTTCATCTCTTGTATCCGATCTTTGTCTCAAACCCTCAGATTGGTACATGTGGGTTGCTAGCGATTACTCCTTGTAGTTGATGATAGTTGGTTTATCCGGTGGAAGATCATACGTTCAGATCCTTAATGATAATTAATACTCCTCTGATTATGAACATGAATATGCTTTGTGAGCAGTTACGTTTGTTCCTGAGGACATGGGAGAAGTCTTGTTATAAGTAATCATGTGAATTTGGTATTTGTTCGATATTTTGATGAGATGTATGTTGTCTTTCCTCTAGTGGTGTTATGTGAACGTCGACTACATGACACTTCACCATGATTTGGGCCTAGGGGAAGGCATTGGGAAGTGATAAGTAGATGATGGGTTGCTAGAGTGACAGAAGCTTAAACCCTAGTTTATGTGTTGCTTTGTAAGGGGCTGATTTGGATCCATATGGTTTATGATATGGTTAGATTTATCTTAATTCTTCTTTCGTAGTTGCGGATGCTTGCGAGAGGGGTTAATCATAAGTGGGAGGCTTGTCCAAGGAAGGGAAGCACCCAAGCACCGGTCCACCCACATATCAAATTATCAAAGTAACGAACGCGAATCATATGAGCATGATGAAAACTAGCTTGACAGTAATTCCCATATGTCCTCGGGAGTGCTTTGCATTATATAAGAGTTCGTCCAGGCTTGCCCTTTGCTACAAAAAGGATTGGGCCACCTCGCTGCACCTTAGTTACTTGCTTCCGTTACAAATTATCTTATCACACAACTATATGTTACCCATAATTTCAGTGCTTGCAGAGAATACCTTGCTGAAAACCGCTTGTCATTTCCTTCTGCTCCTCGTTGGGTTTGACACTCTTACTTATTGAAAGGACTACGATAGATCCCCTATACTTGTGGGTCATCACTCCTCACCGACCATCGAGCCTATGAAGGAATTACTCACTCCCGGTGGGGAGAATCATGGAATTGGCGATGCAGAAGGGTTGGTGATGAGGAAGATCGAAGATCCCCCTCTCCGAAGCCCAAAACGGACTCCAGATCTGGCCTCCCGATGAAGAACAGGAGGTGGCGGGGCTCCGTATCGTGAAACGTGGTGAAACTTCCTCCCTGATTTTTTTCTCCAAATATGGGATTTTATAGAGCCGGAATCAGGGTCTACGGGGCCACCGTGTGTGCACAACCCACCTGGGCACGCCTGGAGGGGGGCGCGCCCTGGTGGGTTGTGCTCACTCACCCCCCCCCTTTGGTAGTTCTTGGCTCCAGTATTTTTTATATATTCTGAAATAATTCTCCAAAATATTTCGTTCCATTCTGAGAACTTTTATTTCTGCACAAAAACAACACCATGGTAGTTCTGCTGAAAACAACGTCAGTCCGGGTTAGTTTCATTCAAATCATGCAAATTAGAGTCCAAAATCAGAGAAAAAGCGTAGGGAAAAGTATATATGACGGAGACGTATCAGGAACCTGTTATAGTTAAAGATGAAACAATAATTTATGATGTTGATCCAGTTGTGCCTACTGCTTATATTCAGAAACCTCCTTTCCCTATTAGGATTAAGAAACATGCTAAAACTTACAATTGTGGTTAATAAGAGTAATATCAGAACACCTAGACCCTATGAACAAATAAATGTAGACCCTAATGTTGCAATGGTTAAGGATCTCTTGGTTTATAATATTTATGGGCATGTTATTTACTTCTATGATGGAGCTGCAAGAATTGCTAAACCTGCTAGAAATGAAAAAGATATGTTAGATAAGAATAAGCCAGTAGTGGACATGCCTGTTGTTTCTGTCAAAATTGGAGATCATTGCTATCATGGTTTATGTGACATGGGTGCTAGTGTGAGTGCTATTCCATTTACTTTATATCAAGAAATTATTGAATGATATTGCACCTGCTGAGATTGATGACATTGATGTTACTATTAAGCTTGAAAATAGAGATACTATTTCACAACTTGGGATTGTTCAAGATGTTGAAGTCTTGTGTGCTAAGATCAAATACCCTACTGATTTCTTAGTACTCGGTTCACAACAAGATAATTTTTCTTCCATTATATTTGCTAGGCTCTTGAATACCGTTAATGCTAAAATTGATTGTGTTAAAGGAAAGATTAGAGTTAAGTTTGGTGATGTATCTCATGAGTTTAATTTCTCTAAATTTCGTAGACAACCACATGAGAAAGAATTATCTAGTAAATATGAAATTATTGGTCTTGCTTCTATTGTTGTACCTCCTACTGATCCGCTAGAACAATATTTGCTACACCATTATGAAAGAAATGAAATAGATGAGATATTCTTTAAACAAGCACCTAACCTTATAATTTGCATGTCAAAACTCTTGAAGATCTTGTCCCACCTAAGAGTGACCCTGTGTTTGAATTAAGGAAATCATCTGATACACAGGAATATGCTTATCTTGATGAAAGAAGATATATCCTGTTATTATCAATGCTAACATTTCGAGCATGAAGAAAAGAGATTTCTTACAACTCTGAAGAAGCATCATGCTGCTATTGGATATACTCTTAATGATCTTAAGGGCATTAGTCCCACTCTATGTCGAGCACAAGATTAATATGGAGCATGATGACAAACCCGTCATTGATCACCAACATCGTTTGAATCCTACGATGAAGGATGTGGTAAGAACTGAAATATTGAAGCTTCTAGAAGCAGGTATAATTTATCCCATAGTTGATAGTAGATGGTTAAGTCTTGTTCACTGTGTTCCTAAGAAAGGAGATATTACTGTTGTTCCTAATGATAAAAATAAACTTATCCCACAAAGAATTGTAACTGGTTATAGGATGGTAATTGATTCCAGGAAACTAAATAAAGCTACTAGAAAAGATCATTACACCTTGCCTTTTATTGATCAAATGTTAGAAAGATTATCTAAGCATACACACTTTTGTTTCCTTGATGGTTATTTTGGTTTTTCTCAAATACCTATGTCAAAAGAAGATCAAGAGGAAACTACTTTTACTTGTCCTTTTGGAACTTATGCTTGTAGATGTATGCCTTTTGGTTTATGTAATACACATGCCACCTTTACAAAGATGTGTGACTGCTATATTCTCTGACTTTTGTGAAAAGATTGTTGAGGTATTCATGGATGATTTTTCCGTTTACGTGTGACGCCCCCAAAATTAATCGTGCACTAAACATCCACGCCCTGTCATTCCGCCACATTATCTCTCACGGGTCTTGGGGCCGACCGTGATAACCCACAAGTATAGGGGATCACAACAGTTTTCGAGGGTAGAGTACTCAACCCAAATTTATTGATTCGACACAAGGGGAGCCAAAGAATACTTGTAAGTATTACCAGTTGAGTTGTCAATTCAACCACATCTGGAGAGTAAATATCTGCAGCAAAGTGATCAGTAGCACATTAGTATGGTAATTTTATAGTAGTAGTAATGATAACAATGGTAACGATAACAGCACTAACAATAGTTTTGTAGCAGTTATGACACTAGTAACAACAGCAACAGTAATAGTAACATAGCAAGAACAATATGTGAAAAGCTCGTAGGCAACGTTGGATAATATTCATCGTGCAATAGTCATAACCTAGGGTGACACAGAACTAGCTTCAATTCATCAATATAATGTATTCCGTAAATAGTCATACATGCTTATGGAAAAGAACTTGCATGTCATCTTTTGTCCTACCCTCCTGTGGCAGCGGGGTCCATAAGGAAACTAAGGGATATTAAGACCTCCTTTTAATAGAGAACCAGAAGAAAGCATTAACACATAGTGAATACATGAACTCCTCAAATTACGGTAATCACCAGAAAGAATCTCAACTATTGTCACCTTGGAGTGTGCGGATCATAACACGTAATAGGTGCGTATAACTTGCAAGATAGGATTTAGAACACAAATATATTGGTGAAAACATAAACGGTTCATATTTCAAATCATGGCACTCAGGCCCTAGTGACAAGCATTAAGCATAGCAAAGTCACAGCGACATCAATCTCAGAACATAGTGGATACTAGGGATCAATCCCTAACAAAACTAACTCGATTACATGATGAATCTCATCCAACCCATCACTATCCAGCAAGCCTACGAAGGAATTACTCACTTCTGGCGGTGATTATCATGAAATTGGTAATGGAGGATGGTTGATGATGACGAAGACGGAAGATCCCCCTCTCTGGAGCCGCGAACAGACTCCAGATCTGGCTCCCGACGACGAACAGGAGGTTGCGGCGGCTCTGTATCGTAAAACGCGATGAAACTCCCTCTCCTATTTTTTCTCGGGAAATAGGAATTTATAGTATCCAAATTAGGGTCAGCAGAGTCACAAGGGCCCCACCACCCACCAGGGCGCGCCTGGGGGGGGGCAGGCTTGCCCTGGTGCCTTGTGGTCATCCGTCGACTGGAGCGCGCCATCAGGCTACTGGAAAGAAGACCGCAACTGTCCTTGGAGCCCCTCTTAGGGCGCCAGCTCCTGCGGCTACGCCCGAGCCCCACGTTCCTACTGGGGCGCCCGCTCCAGCTCCTACTCCTCCGACTCACATTGTCCCTCATGCTCTAGCTGAACAAGTTCTAGATCCTCGGTATAAGGATATGATCTGCTTTAACTGTGGTGGGTCGGGTCACTGTGTGGGCAACTGTATTGAACCGAAGAAGTGCTTCATCTGTTCTGGGAATAACAACGTTAACAATTGTGCTACTTGGTCGTGTTTGCACCCCACAACCGCTTATTTTGGTAGTGCAACAGCTGGACTAGGATTCTACCATATTTATATACCTATGCAAACAAAATCTAATTGGATGAACTTCAAGAACTGCGCTATCCTGAATGTGGTCAAAGAGGAGGTTTCTGATTCTCACCTTTTAGTGCAACAAAACAGTATTTTTTTCAAACAAAGATAGTGGCCATGGTAGACCAGAGAGCTAAACAGCAAGTCCTTTCTTAGGAGATTCCCTCCTTGGAAAAAAGTGGATGATCTTATTGATTTTCCTGTTGAAGGTGTTACTATCAAGATTACTGAATGGACAGGTTCTGTTGATCCTTTTGGAGAACTCACTTGAGCATGGGTGCAAATTGAAGGTATTTGTTTGATGCCCCCTCTTACCTCCTAAGTACTCACTCGCTCCATAATGTAGTGCATAGATATTTTAAATATTAGATATGACATAAGACATATTTTTATACGGTATTTGTTTGATATCTTTTATGTTTATTTATTAAATACACAACATGGAAGCGCGTGCGGCTGTGTGGATCATCTAGTATCAACTAATTAAGCAACATCACATCTAGATACTATCTATCTACTCAATTTATATAATTATAATCAATCAGTTAACCCATAACCATATATACATACCCAAGCAAGCCATTAAAGCTAGTACTACTTGTACACTACTCACTTCTTCTGGTATATTGTAATTGGCACTAGAACTACACGGACGTGGCAGACGTTTTGGCTCCCGGGTGCATTTGCACCCGGATGAACAGTAAAATCATAAAAATTGTAAAAAAAAATCTGAATTTTTTTGTAGATGTTCGTGTTAGCGTCGCAAGCATGCTTGACAATCTTCATGCAAACCGGAGCAGTAGAGTTTCGTCGGTGAAAAAAACAAATGTGGGTGTGACATTTTGGGCTAAGAATTGATGTTTAATTTGTTTTTTTTTTGCACATGGCAAAATGCTTAACGTTTTTGCCTAAAATTTTTCAAGAAGCATCTGGATGTGAGAAAGGACACATAAAATTTTTGTTAGGATTTTTTTTTTGAGATTTCAAAATTCATTTTTCACGGGTAGGAGCATGTGCTCCCGGGAGCCGAATTGGATTTCCGGTATATTTCTCCCTTCTTTCCAGTTTAGAAGGCCCAAGAATATCTTCAGATCGACGATTTAACCAATGTAACGAGAGTTATAACACAATAAGCTATATCAAGTTTGTAATGATATTGTCTTTTTATATATACAATTTTCAGTATAATGGTTAAAATAGCAATCTTACATGTAGGCCTTCTAAATCGGAGAGGAGTAGTGTACAAGGGAGAAACAACAGTATAGCTAGTGCACCAACTACAGGGCCCGGGCCCCGCCCCACCCAGCCTCAGCCAACCCCGATGGACTTGTCTGCTTCCACCTTGGGCTTTTCCACGTACCTGCCCCAGCCGACTGGCAACTGAAGTGCACCGAGAATGGAATCTTGGTACTAACAAGATAACGTACTTGAGCGACCGAGTCTTGACTTTGAGTTTGATGTGTTCTTCTCAACTTATATGTTGGTCGGTTCCTGTTCTGCTTCCCCTTTTAGGTCAAAGCTCATAAAGTCATAATCCCTCGTCCGTCCGTTTTCGCCTGCAGCTAGCTGTTGGTTCATCATATCTAATCTAGTAACAGACTAGTATGTGCTTCACATTTGAATTCTTGATCTTTAAGGGGGCCTGCATAGTGAACGTAGGTCGCCTAACATGCACGCACTCATTTTCTGTTTGCTTGGCATCGCTACGGTGCATGCGCCGTAACACGGCTATAACTTGTTTTTAGAGAATGTACAGCGCAAATTATGCAAGTGTTTGGAGAAGTTAGAAACATGCCGATCGCGACATGCACATATCTCGATGTAGTGGCTAGGTTTTGCCCACCTCTGCGTCTAAGATTTGAATCTCTCCAAATAATTTGACAATCAAAGACCCAATATTTGGCTATGGCATACCCATATCTTTTCTGGTATCTATGTTCTAGTACATGGCTGAACAACATTGACCTGCATAAATTCTTAGACCGACACTGAAAAACAAAGAGCTGGCCTGGCAAACTTTCTGCGATACAAACTAGCATACTCCAGCAGCTGGATGCAATGACGATAACAAACTTCCTGGCAAAAGAGAGTAGTAACAACTAAGAAGCCTGCCTCGTTCATGCATTTGAGAGCGTCACGTCGATGTGCTACGTAGTACAGTACTACGTAGAGTACATGCATGCATGTTGCATGGTCGATCCGTTCACTGTCACTGACCTAGCTAGGAGAGCTGGAAAGAGCCAGCCAGATGCCTACATAATCAACAAACGAGTACTCAAAAAGGAGCCGACCGGTGCAGCCGGCCGGTCACCTAGATTTCCCGGCGGCCTTAATGCCGGACGCGACTGTTGCTACACCGACTTTGACACTGTTGTGTGCTGTCGCGTCGTCGCGTCCACTGCTGCACTACACAGGTGAAGTTGCTACCTTGGGCCGAGTAGCTCTATTCATGGTCGATCAATCTAGCTAGCCTCTGCGCCGGCGTGGTGTTCAACTGTTTAAAAAAAACAAAAAATTCAGTCAAAATAGTGTGAATATTGACTATAATAACAAATAAATTTTGATTTTTTGCCCTGAAGTCCACACTAGGTTTTTATTCGTGAAAATTTATATACTGGTGAACAGAAAGTCACGTTTATTCCAAAACAAATCTAAACTTATTTGACTTTTTGTAATTATTATTTGACTTTTTTGTAATTATTTATTTTTTTGCTCATATAGGGTGTATCTACAAGCATGAACCAAGGGGTATTTCCCTAGCAGGCCCTCCTATTTTAGGTTAAAGTTTGACCTATAAATTGAACTAATAAAATATAAATTATATCTCATAAAAATTATACCGTTGAAAAACTCTTCCGAATACAAATCCAACAGTGTATTTTTTGTAGCATATACTTTATATTTTAGTAGTCATATATAGATGGTAAAAGTCTAACCCAAAATATGAGGGGGCCAAATAATAGGGATGGAGGTAGAACGTACTACTCTGTCTCATCAGATTAGTAAAATCAAAAAATTAACCAGGAAAATAATAAAGCTGAAATTTTGGGGTATCAAACCTGGCCTATCATTCTAATCATGTGCAAAGTTTCGTGAAGAAACGACATCCGTAGTATTCTTAGCGAAGAAAATATAGTCCAATCTACAATGCATTCACACATTTTTTTTCCTATACAATCAAATTTTTGACTTATCCGCTGAGAATACCATGGACGACATTTCTTCACGAAACTTCAAACATGAGTAGAATGATCGACCAGATTTGATACCCTGAATTTTCAGAATATTTTGATTATTTTCCTGGTATTTTTTAAATTTTATTATTCATATAGGGTTCACGGGTGCCAAGAGCCAAAAAAATCTGTGTCCCCCAAATCACCATATATTCTTGCATGATCACCTGGGTATATAAACCAAAGTACACTAAATGTGAACCTTTCTTAAGAACCCAAAATTAAAGGGAAATTTTTGGCATAAAAGTTGTTGGTTCACAGGCAGCTCACCATAGCTAGTACTCCTTCAACACTCCTATAAATATTTTTGGTTTTAATTACAGCCCAAGGATACACCCTGTGAAATACCTACCCACGCGCCATACTTTGGTATAGCTGATCTAGTAGGTAGCAAAGCACTCAGGAGTGTGTTTTTGGTGAATCATGGAAACGAACAATTGACCATGCATATAATATATCGCTGTCAAACCAAAGGGTTTGATAGAGAGCACTAATTGCTGTCCATTCGTTATCTTCGTAGCACAAATGTAGCTAAGCTGCTCCACCGTACTAGGTCAATAATGCTCCTTTCTTTCAAAAGAAAAAGGAAGGGTCAATAATGCTCCTAAAAATAGGAGATGGTCTGTGACTAAATCATCTCTTAACGCAAGCGACGACACCACAGTTGTCAAATGAGAAGAAATACAATATATGTTGTCGAAGATTATGGGTCTTGACCTAAAGAAATATATAGAGAATTTAAATAAATTCTTTAGGAAAGCATACACTAGATGAACATCATGAAAATATTTGAATCGCAAAGTCAAGCCGTTCTCCAGGTTCCATGCGCAGTTGCCGGCGGGCCGGCGTGGGCAGGTGAAAAGGCCCGGGAAGAAGCAGACAAATACAACGGCTTCGACAGAGTTGGGTGGGTCCTCTCTAATCTCTAATTCGTTCAACGCTAATGCTAGTCATAGCGGGAGTAACTTAGGCAGTAATATAACACATTTCAAAAAAAAAATTGCTTATATGACATGTAGTGAATGAGAATAGAGGTGTTTAGAGTAATATAATATGTTACTATAACATAGCGCTTCCTGAAAAAAGATGAGTCTACAAGATAATTAATGAAGCCATCTATGACACTACTACTATGTTATTTTGCACTATGAAGATAGTAATTTAGACTAGTATCATATACATGACACTAGTATAACTTACTCCCCACTATGACAGCCTAATCATTTTTGCCTAAAAAACACTAATCCTTTTTTCCTGGTTAGCCGTATTTTCTTCAACGCTGTGGTGCACTCGTAGTAGGTTTTTTCTTCTTTTTTCTGCGGTGGCATATTGTTTTTTTGTATTATTACATGATTAAAATGGAGTGTTTTGCCTTCTTGCGGATCTTTCTCAATTATGTGCAATTTGTGATCCGGATGGTGCCTACTTTATACTATCAAAAAAGGCTTTCGCCCCGCTTTATAAATAAAGCAAACCATCAAGGCCACAGAGTATCACAACAGTACACGCACACCACACCCAAGTCCCACGACAAATAGTACAAAGGTTCTGCTGAGGGCACAACTCAACAAGCCCTAAAAGAGAGAAAAAAGGGGCGGCCAAGCCACAAAGGATCTAATCAGGCTCTGGAGGTGGCGGAGGAAGCAGCGGCGTCAAGCGCAGGGCCATCGCACGGAGATCTGCAATGATGGTGGTGATGGCGTCCCGATCCTGTGGGCGGCTAAGAGGCCGCCAGAGCTGCAAGAAACCACACATTTTGAACACCGCGCCAGTCGCACGTCGAAGAGGAATACGCTGGATGACAAGCTTATTGCGGACCGTCCACAGTGTCCAGGGCAGGACCTCGATGGGCAACCACCTAATGTGGCGACTCGCTGGGGGGCGAGGTCTGGAGCTCGGCGAAGAGGTCGGGAAAGTTGGTATTGCACCATCTACCACCGGTCACCTCGCGCGGGCAGCTCCAGAGAAACTGGGCAGAAACACAGAATAAGAAGATGTGGTTGGAATCCTCTTCGGTCCCACAGAGAGGACACAATCCGTCCCCGGGGCCATTGCGCTTTCGCACCTCCATGCCTGAGGGAACACGCCGACGGATCCATTGCCACGGGAAGATCCTAATCTTCAGGGGGAGTCTTATAGACCAGACCGCCTCCAGGGAGGCAGGTGCAGGTGTGGCGACAATGGCGCGGTAGAGGGACTTCGTGGAGAATCTGCCAGAGGCCTCTAGGTGCCAAGATATGCGGTCAAGCGGCGACGTCAGGTCTGGTTCATAGAGCGCGATGATGTCTAAGAGTTCATGCCATGCAGCTATCTCCGGGGGGGCAAAGGGGCGCCGGAAGGCGAGACGCCCTAAGTCAATAAGGGTCGTCTCAACTGAGACCCGAGGGTCCACTGCAATGGAGAATAAGTCTGGGCAGCGGGCCGCAAAGGGGGAGTCGCCAGCCCACCTATCGAACCAGAAAAGGGTGTCCATGCCAGAACCAACCGAGATGGAGGTCCCTATGCGGACCACACACATAAGCTGGATGACGGACTGCCAGAACCGAGAGCCTTCGAACCGCTGGCATAAAGCAAGGGGCTGGCCACAGAGGTATTTGTTCCGGATGATGTGGAACCAGAGGCCGCCGTCCGCATTGGCGATGCGCCAAAGCCAACGGGTCAGGAGCGCGATGTTCATCCGCTTGGAGGACATGTTGCCAAGACCGCCCTGCTCCTTTGGCTTGCAGATTTTTGTCCACCGCACCATGTGGTACTTCTGTTTATTGCCCTCGCCAGCCCAGAAGAATCTTGCATGGACCGAGCCGATCTCATGGTGGAGTGTCTTAGGGAGGCTGTAGAAACTCATGATGAACAGGAGAAGGCTGGACAGGATCGTTCGAGCCGCCTTTGACAGCCATCTACCCTGCCAGGGCTCAATGTGGAGACGGAGTTTGCCCACTGCGGGTCTCAGATCCGTAACGGAGAGCCGGGAGTCACTAATGGGGATCCCCAGGTAGGTGGTGGGGAAAGTGCCAAGCCGACAGTTAAGTCGGTTGGCGATACTCTGGCTCTCCGTGCAGGAATATCCCATGTCACCATGATCTCACTCTTCGCGAAATTGATCTTGAGGCCCGACATCTCCTGGAAGCAGAGCAGGAGGAACTTGACGTTCGTGATGTCCACCATGGTTCCTTCGACCATGATAATGGTGTCATCGGCGTACTAGAGAAGAGAGTGTGGCACCCAGGCTCAGAGCAACCGGTTTACCCTGCATTGCCAGCCCAGAGATCGAGTCTTCTGGCAATACACAACAACATGGTACACAAATAACCGCTTTATTGATACTAGCATGGTACAAAGGTCTGATATTACATCGAGATTCGAGACCAAGCGGCACACACGGTGCTGCTGGACAGTATGTACATTATTTAATGAACATGGCTGGGGCCTCGATCACACGAAACTACGCGGCAGCGGAAGAACGACGTAGCGGAACTCCATGGCACATGGACACCGACGTGGACACGGCCTAGACACGAGATGCGCTCCGATGCGAATCAACTTGCCTGAAAGCTGGCATGACACGCCAGGTCAGTACATTGAATGTACTTGCAAGCTCACAACAAACATAAGCACGATGACAGACAATATCATGATAATTAATCAAGTTAAATTAATGCGAGAAATTACTACAAATGCAAAGCTATGCAAAGCAACCAAACAGCGCACCGAGTCACACGGACTCGCTTACCAGACGGTTACCTCGTAACCAAACGATCACCACACCGGGGTCACATCTGAAACCAATCACTCATGAACACCTCGAGTGCTCAAGGTTCACCACGAAACAATGCATCACAACAATTACTAGTTTGCAAGATTAATTATAAAAGTTGATCCATGGTGTGACTTACTCCCGAGTCTTGCCCATAACCGAGGGCACGGCTATCGATAGATTAAATACACTCTGCAGAGGTAGCGCACTTTACCCACACTACGGAATACCTGGCCTCGTACTCCCATTCGGGTGGACCAAAGTATTCCGACGAAACCCTCCCTTTGCCATGCACTCTCCCCAGCCACTCCGACCATCTCCCTCTCAGGGCTAGGTCTTGGGTGGCCCCGTGTCTACCAAAGACACCAACGGCCACCGTCATGGCAAAATGGTCCCAAACGGGGACAAGGTACCATAAAAACAAAACGAGCACACAAGGTTATGTCTGCCTACCGGGCCAGGGTATGCACGCCCATAACCTTCCCTCGCGGGAGGCACCGGTGAGAGCCACGACAAAGGACCGAATCAAGACCTTCCCATTAGGTAAATGTGGTCGCACTAAATTAAAAACCCGATTCAGTGGAACCATGATGTGATCAACATCATATTCAGGTTGAACTTAATCAAGTATTAACTTTCAGAAAAACTTTTTATTACTAACATGGCATCATACCTGAAATCATGCAACTACTCGTCACACAGAGCAAGCAACTCTTAAGCATGGATCAAAACAAGCAACATAACTATCTTGCAATACTAAGATCAGAAACTTCTCTGGTTATAACTCCTTTTTATCTACAAACAACATTTTTATTAGTTCATCATTTAGTTGAAAACTATTACTAGCAAAAATAGCTACATAACTTTCCATAACAAAATATCTAGTGCAAAATCTTACTCTACTTAGCCAAACAATTCTATGAACTCAACCAGAAGCTAAAACAAGCATATCAAGCATCATAAAACAACTAGCAATTAACCATATTAATTTATCAAATTTTATAATGCAAATAAGACTCATATTCAAGTAGAAAATCATAAATATTGAAATAACACCATCCAAATGATGATGTGGCTTGCCTTAGTGCAGAGGAGGGTCACACTCCTCCTGGTTAGCTTCAAGGCAAGATCCTCCTTCTGAAAATATTTTAAAACCACAAAAATAAATGTCAAAACACATTCTAAAAATCACCAGAAATTCTAGACAGCAAGGAAAAAATCCACCTTTTGGTGTGCTGCTAGAGCTTTCTGTAACAAAGACAATGCAAAAAGAATCAATTCATTTGGACTTATGGTTTAGAAATGGTGGCTGGTCAAAGTTTAGTCAAATTTCTGAATTAAATTTGAATAAATAAGAAATCATGGGGGGTGACGTCGAAGGCGTAAAGTAGGAGTGCGCCTCCACTCGTACCGCTTCGGGCGCGAGTGGTGAGGCTGACACTGGGCCCCGCCAGTCAAGAGAGATGGAAGGGGATCGAGACCAGAGGGGAGGCTGAAAGATCGTGGATGTCGCCTAGAGGGGGGGTGAATAGGCGCTTTAAAATAATTACGGTTTAGGCTTGAACAAATGCGGAATAAACCTAGCGGTTAATTTGACAAGCACAAAACCTACAACAACTAGGCTCACCTATGTGCTAAGCAAGATAAACAACTTATGCTAAGCAAGATAAACAACTAAGTGATAGCAAGATATATGACAAGAAACAATATGGCTATCACAAAGTAAAGTGCGTAAGTAAAGGGTTCGGTTAAGAGATAACCGAGGCACGCGGAGACGACGATGTATCCCGAAGTTCACACCCTTGCGGATGCTAATCTCCGTTTGGAGCGGTGTGGAGGCACAATGCTCCCCAAGAAGCCACTAGGGCCACCGTAATCTCCTCACGCCCTCGCACAATGCAAGATGCCGTGATTCCACTAAGGGACCCTTGAGGGCGGTCACCGAACCCGTACAAATGGCAACCCTTGGGGGCGGTCACCGAACCCGTACACTTTGGCAACCCTTGGGGGCGGTCACCGGTACCCATCAAATTGCTCGGGGCGATCTCCACAACCTAATTGGAGACCCCGACGCTTGCCCGGAGCTTTACACCACAATGATTGAGCTCCGAACACCACCAACCGTCTAGGGCGCCCAAACGCCCAAGAGGAACAAGCTCAAGGGCACCAAGCACCCAAGAGTAATAAGCTTCTCAACTTGTAACTTCCACGTATCACCATGGAGAACTCAAACCGATGCACCAAATGCAATGGCAAGGGCACACGGAGTGCCCAAGTCCTTCTCTCTCAAATCCCACCGAAGCAACTAATGCTAGGGAGGAAAAAGAGAGGAAGAACAAGAAGGAGAACACCAAGAACTCCAAGATCTAGATCCAAGGGGTTCCCCTCACATAGAGGAGAAAGTGATTGGTGGAAATGTGGATCGAGATCTCCTCTCTCTTTTCCCTCAAAAACTAGCAAGAATCCATGGAGGGATTGAGAGTTAGCAAGCTCGAAGAAGGTCAACAATGGGGGAAGAACACGAGCTCGAGAGATAAGTTTCATTGGGGAAGAAGACCTCCTTATATAGAGGGGGGAACAATCCAACCGTTACCCCCCACACGAGCCACGCAGAGAGCGGTACTACCGCTTGGCCAGCGGTACTACCGCTCCCCCCCCCCCCGCGGTACTACCGCTGGGGCCAGAGCGGTACTACCGTGGTGGTCAGGGCAGTACTACCGCATACGAGCGGTACTACAGCCCCCACTGCCGCGGCTAGTACCGTAAAACCCGACACGAAAAAGACCCCTCGAATCGAGGTGGTACTAGCACGAGACCGCAGCGGTACTACGGCTGGGGGCTACCAGCGGTACTACCGCTCTGGAGCGGTACTACCGCTCTAGAGCGGTACTACCGCTTGTAACACCCAAGCGGTACTACCTCTCCGGCCCGCGGTACTACCGCTAGGAAACTAAAACTGCCATAACTTCTGCATATGAGCTCCGAATTGAGCAAACTCAAGCTTGTTGGATAGAGGAAGACGAGTAGCATCAAAACAGAGGAGTGAAACCTCCAACCGAGAAGAACCGGCATAACCTCCAACATCAAAAACATCATAGAAGATGCGAGTGAACTCCGTTTTCGATGAACTCGAGCTTGTCATCAAGATGACCATAAGCTCCAAAACTCACAAAGAGAAGAACCAAACAAGAACCAATAAAGATGATGCAAGGATGCAATGGTTTGAGCTCTCTATGAACGATACGATCAAGCTACTCATCGAGAGCCCCCCTTGATAGTACGGCAATCGATCCTATAACCCGGTCTCCCAACTACCATCATGAGACCGGTAAAATAGAAAACCTATCAAGAGCAAACCTTTGCCTTGCACATGGTCCACTTGAGCTAGATGATGACGATCTTGACTCCCTCAAGTTGGACCACCTTTCTTGGTTGCGTTGGCTCGATGAAGACTAGTTGATTGCTCCCCCATGCTCCACTACGGGTGAGCCACTCTTCCACACATCTTCACAAGTCCATTGTCACCACAATGGACGGCAAGCTTCAAGCATTTGATCTCTTCATGATGCTTCACTTGAACTTGCACACCGCAACATCTTCACAAGTCCATTGTCACCACAATGGACGGCAAGCTTCAAGCATTTGATCTCTTCATGATGCTTCACTTGAACTTGCACACCGCAACCTAACCCCACAAAGAACTCTCACGAAGATCATGGTTAGTACACAAAGCGTAATTGACAATGCTTACCACACCATGGGATCGCTTGATCCCTCCCGGTACATCTTCTACGCTTTGTGAGTTGATCAAGTTGATTCACTCTTGACTTAGTCTTGATCAACCATGAATCTTTTCAACTCTCTTCATTTGGATGATGTCTTGAAGATATACATGAATGATCACACAATCTTCTTCTCCAAGACATGCTTGCAATAAGCTCAACTCTCACATGACCAATCTTTGGATAATTCCTTAATAACACCTTGGTCACCACATAAACTCCTTGAAACCAACACATGGACTTCAAGAAATGCCTATGGAAAAATCCTTCAAATATAACTCAAGGCAACCATTAGTCCATAGAGATTGTCATCAATTACCAAAACCAAACATGGGGGCACCGCATGTTCTTTCAAAGGCGGTGCTTCGCCGGAGCTCATGCCGGCGACGAGGGGGTTTGGGGCTAGGCTAGAAGGATAGATCAGAAGCGGGGCTCGCGGCGCACCTGCCCGTACCCGTGGCTTAGCGAAAGGTGGACGGAGCTGGTCGCAATCGAGCTCGCAAGCTTCGGTGGCGGACGGGGTTCGCCGGAGAGGTGGAAGACGGTGGCTAGAGGCAGCTCCGAGTGCTTGGCGGGGTCCAGGCAGCTCCAGCAGACCACCAAGGCCCTGCCCAAGCAGCTGCTTGAGCTCGAGAGGCCCTGGAGAGCAGCAGCTGACCTGCGGGGATCGCCGGAGTCCTCGGGTCGGGGCGACGGCCAAAGGCCTGCCCGACCGGGCTTCTGCTCATCTACGTGTTCGTGGAGGTGGTGTGGAGTGGTGCGTGGCTAGCGAGGGAGGCGGGGTGGCTTTATATAGCCGGAGCGGAGGGGGAGGGGACGTGTCGCCGCCGGAGCGCTCTGGACACGCGGCGAACGTCGACGAGAGGCTCCAACGCGAGGGGACAGGGTGCAGCGTCAACGCCGGCGCTTGCCCACGCTCGCGGACGAGCACTGGAGGCGGTTTGAGATGGGGACAAGCACACGCGCGCACTGTGCCGTTTTGGCCGCGACTTGACCGGGCTTGCTGCGGCGGCTCCAGCGTCGGCGAGCGCCAGGGAGGGGTCATGGGTGATGGGTCGAGGGTTCTGGCACGTTGCGGCAGTCGGAGGCGAGCACTTGCATGCACACGCGCGAAACAGAACGCAAAGCGCCAGCCAGACCGCGTCGAGACATGCCAGGCGCCGTGTCCTCGCGCGGTCACCAAGTTGGCATGGCCAAAACGATGGCCAGGAGCGGCCAAACCTTGTCTACGAGCTCGAGCGTGCAGTGCTACGTCTAGGAGAGGTGATGGCTCATACCCAGGCCGACCAAACGCGACTCTACCAAGCTCGCAAGTTTGTGGTCAGAAACTTGGTCGCCAAGTTTGGCCACCTTCTAGAAGGCCATTAGGGCTAATCTCATGGGGTTTAGGGTTTCTTAGAAAGGTCTTTAAGCTCAAGAAATCTTAAGGCCAAAAGCTCAAGGAAAAATGCACTTGCTGTACAAAGTGCATTTCTGGTCCAGAAGTGAAAAGCTTTTCTACAACAAAAATATTACAAAAAGTGATGCAATATTTTTGCATGGGAAGATGTGCCATGGTCCTAAGAATATTTAGGAATTATCTCAGATTTTTCTGAGCAAGAAAAATTGAGGTTGCTTTGGAGCACAAAGTTCTGAAATGAGCTTAAGAGAGAAGAATGAATATTTTCCTTTTAGGAAAAATATTCATTTTATTATTTTGGGAATTTGTGGGAGGAATAAGGTAGATAGGTCACTTGGGTGAAAGCCAAGGATATGCCCAAGTGACAAGTCCATTTGAATTGATCCAAAAATCCAAATCAAATCAGGGCAAAAACCACGATGAAAACCAAGTCCGGAAAGAGAGAGAAGGCAAGTCCGGTAAAAAGAGAGAAGGCAAAATCCAGGCTGTCACAAACCTCCCCCACTTAGGATGAATCTCGTCCTCGAGATTCGGTTGCTTGGGAAAACCATTCTCGGTATGCAGTCCTTAAAAATTCCTCTCTTTCCCAGGTTGCTTCTTCGGTGTGATGCTCCCACTGAACCTTGTAAAATCTTATCTCTTTGCTGCGAGTGACCCTTTCTGTCCGATCCAATATTCTGATTGGCTTTTCCTCATAAGTCAAATCCTTAGCCAATTCTATCTCTGACATATCAGTCCTTTTCTCCGGTGGCGAGATGCATCTTCTTAGCTGTGAGATGTGAAACACGTTGTGTACTTCTGACAATTCTGGTGGCAATTCCAACTGGTAGGCAACTGTTCCGACTCTGGCCATGACGGGGAATGGACCGATATATCTGGGTGCCAATTTTCCTCGGGTTTGAAACCTCTTGACTCCTTTCATAAGGGTGACTCAGAGATATACGTGTTCTCCGGGTTCGAAGCTGATCTGGCGATGTTTGGCATCATAGTAGCTCTTCTGTCGGGATTTGGCCAGTTGCAGTCTGTCTCGGATTTCCTTGACTTGCTTCTTTGCTTCGAGCATTAAATCAGTCCCGAAAATACGGCTATCTCCGGTTTGAGACCAATTTAATGGGGTGCGGCATTTCCGGCAATACAGGGCTTCATAGGGTGACATCTTTAAGCTGGCCTGGAAACAATTGTTGTAGGAAAACTCGGCGTAGGGCAGATAGTCTTCCCACTTGGTTCCTTGGGCCAATGTACATGCCCGGAGCATATCTTCGAGTATTTGATTTACTCGCTCAGTCTGTCCATCTGTCTAAGGATGGTAAGCCGTGTTGTACTTCAGAGCGGTCCCCAAGGCTTGATGAAGTCGGGACCAAAATGCGGATGTGAATAGAGATCCCCTGTCGGAGGTGATAGTCTTGGGTACTCCATGCAGACTGACGATTCTTGATACATACAGCTGTGCAAGTTGATTTGCACGGTATGTGGTCCGGATGGGTAGGAAGTGTGCCACCTTGGTTAGAGTGTCCACTATGACCCATATCGCGTCGTTTCCTCGATGAGACCTTGGTAATCCGGTGATGAAATACATGCAAATACTGTCCCATTTCCATTGGGATACCGGCAGAGGCTGGAGGAGTCCGGCGGGTTTTTGGTGTTCCGCCTTTACCTTATTGCAGATATCGCAGCAGGCCACAAAATACGCGATGTCTTTCTTCATTCCATCCCACCAAAATATCTGACGAAGATCCTCATACATCTTGGTACCACCGGGATGAATTGAGTATGGTGCTTCATGTGCTTCCGCCAATAATTTCTTCTTCGGACTGTCTTGGTTGGGTACGCAAAGTCTTCCTCGAAACCTTAGCGAACCTAGCTGATCCATAGTGAAATCCGGTGCTTGCCCTTGGTGCAGCTTCTGAACATATATCTGTAACACCTTATCATCCACTTGAGCTCTGCGGATTTCTTCTTCGAGAGTAGGAGCAACTTCCAATATATTGGTAAGACGGGCGTCGGTGATTACCAGATTTAGCTGCATGATTTCTTCATAGAGCTCTGGAGGCAAGGAATCCATTAGGGCATTGAGGTTGGCTGGTTTGCGGCTCAGGGCGTCAGCCACCACATTAGCTTTGCCCGGGTGATAATTTATTCCGAGGTCATAGTCCTTAACCAACTCGAGCCATCTTCGCTGTCGAAGGTTTAAGTCGGGCTGAGTGAATATATACTTGAGACTTTTATGGTCGGTGAATATCTGGCACTTCTTTCCTATCAGATAATGTCTCCAGATTTTCAAAGCGTGCACCACTGCGGCCAATTCCAAATCATGAGTAGGATGGTTTCCTTCATGTTGTCACAGTTGGCGAGATGCATAGGCCACCACTTTGCCATCTTGCATGAGTACACACCCCAGTCCTTTTCTGGAGGCGTCGCAGTAAACATCGAAACTATGGTAGATATCTGGAAGAGTTAATACGGGTGCCGATGTCAGTCTGGTTTTTAACTCATTGAAGCTCCGTTCGCAGTCTTCAGTCCATACGAACTTCTTGTCCTTCTTGAGGAGCTCAGTCATTGGCTTGGCGATCTTGGAAAATCCTTTGATAAAACGGCGATAATATCCGGCCAGTCCAAGGAAACTCCGGATTTCTGAGACGGTGGTGGGTGCGGACCAATCAAGTACATCTTTTACCTTGCTTGGGTCTACTGAGATTCCTTCTGCCTAGAGGATATGTCCGAGGAATCCCACTTGCTGGAGCCAAAACTCACATTTGCTGAATTTGGCATACAGTTGATGATCGCGAAGCCGTTGCAGAACTGCGCGAAGATGTTCCTTATGTTAGTCCTTGCTTTTGGAGTAAATGAGGATGTCATCAATGAACACCACCACAAACTTGTCCAAGAAGTCCATAAACACATTGTTCATCATATGCATAAAGAATGCGGGAGCATTGGTGAGGCCGAAGGACATAACAGTGTATTCGTAAAGACCGTACCGAGTGGTGAACGCGGTCTTAGGAATATCTTCCTTCTTAATCTTGAGTTGATGATATCCCGTCCTCAAATCAATCTTTGAGAATACTTTGGCCCCACTGAGTTGATCAAACAAATCGTCAATCCTCGGCAGTGGATACTTGTTTTTAATGGTGACGTCATTCAGCTGTCGGTAGTCTACACACATTCGCAGACTGCCATCCTTTTTGTCCACGAAGATTGCTGGTGATCCCCATGGGGAAGAGCTTGGACGAATGTATCCTTTTAGCAGCATCTCATCCAGTTGTTTCTTCAATTCCACCAATTCTGAGGAGGGCATCCAATAATATTTCTTATGTAACAGGGTGGTTCCAGGCACTAGGTCAATAGCGAACTCCAATTCCCGGTCTGGTGGCATGTCGGGCAATTCTTCAGGAAATACATCTGGATACTCACTGACCACTGGGTTTAATTCCACCTCTTCTGTCACGGCTGCGAAAACCATATCCTTCGTGGGGATGCGCTTGCGGGCATAAAAACTGGTAGTGCGACCTTCCATATTTTTCACGGTAACTTCTCTGGTCGCACAGCTGATGCAGACTTGGTATTGGGTTAACCAATTCATGCCCAGAATGACATCCAATTTGTTGGAATCGATGATTATCAACGATGTTGGAAACTTGACGCCCTTGATGTCAATCTCCAAATTTCGGCAGACGAGATTGCTTCAATGACGACTTCCGGGTCCTCTTGGGCTTCGTCTGCAGAGATGTGATGAACTTGCCCTTGGATTATATCGGGAGCGGAATACTGCTCCATGTAGTTGACTTGCGGCTGAAATGGAGCGACGTGCTTGGTGTTCTTGGGACACTGTCGGGCGTAGTGTCCGGTTTGACCACAGCTGAAGCACGAATTGTTGCGCTGGCAATCGTCGCGCACCGGGCTGGTCACGACATTCTTGACTTGTGTAGTAGTCTTGTTGACGTTCTGCTGCCAATTGGGTTTGTACTCCACCTGAGTCTATTGCCATGTACGAGCCTTTTGCACTGGTTGCATATCCTTCTTGGGCTCGCATTTGCGCTTGTGGTCATTAGCAGCTGGCTTGTTGTCGTGCAGGAGCTTGTGTTCCCTCTCGGCGATGAGGGCCTTGTTCACCAGAGTCAGGAAGTCCGGGAAATCAAACATACTGAGAGTGCACCGGAGATGTTAAAGTAGGCCTCCAAGGAATCGGTCGATCTTCCGCTCTTCTGTGGCCACATCGTGGAGAGAATAGCGGGCCAGATGGTTGAATTTATTCAGATACTCGGCGACGGTCATGCTGCCTTGAGTGAGAGCAAGAAATTCGCGTTGCTTGATCTTCATGACTCCGGTGGGAATATGATATTTGCGGAAATGATCCTTGAATTTTGTCCAAGTAATTTCCTCGTCGGCAGGCCATATTGCTTTGGCATTATCCCACCATATAGCGGAAGCTCCTTCGAGATAATGCGTTGCGAAGGGAACCTTGTCTCCGTCGTCTGTGCGAGCAATTTCCAGTTTTCTTTCAATAGTCCTTAGCCAGTCGTCGGCGTCCAAAGGATCAGTAGCATGGCTGAAACTCGGAGGCTTGGTTCGCTGAAAATCTGATAGCTTGAATGATGGCCATTCTGGTTTCCATTCTGCCCAACCATAACTTGTACACTTTTCTGTCAGGTTAGCATTCAAACTGTCCTCATGGTCAAGATACAAACTAAATGAGTAATGCCCAATTGATACAAATGTGAGCATCTGATTTGTGTCACTATCTCCTCTGATTTCTCTCAACCCATTCCTATTGATTGACAGAATGGGAATGCAGTAATATACCTTCAGCCTGCCTGCCATCTCATATCCTATCTCTTCAACTAGGTTTTCAACCATGATTGGAGACCAAGTATTTGCATCTACTTCACCGTACCACAGTTGATGACCATTGACATATGAACGATTGGTACCTTGCCCAAGGAAATAACCACCATGGTTAAACTGCACTGAAAACTTCCTGCTGCGCTTGTCTGCATACATGAAAACGGAGCACAACAGAGTTTCAGAATTTCTGTTCCACATAAACTGCAAGATACCAACTTTCAGTATGTAATTCACCTATACAACCAACATCTTCAACATGCACCAAAATATAGCACCTTATAGCACCAAATAACCTACAAACAGCCACCTTCTCCAAACCCAAAACCCTATAGGCAGAAACCCCCAAATCATGGTCTAAAACCCTAGGCAAATCTCCAAAATACAGATGGGCATATCTGACTAACAAACACACCATCCACAATGCCCATCTCTAAATTTCAACCCTGTAGCTTACAGCGCAAGAACCATGGCGGGGCGATGTGAGGGCTTACTGTAGTTGGGCGGCGGAGCGCCATCGGGGCGACGAACAGGCGACATCGCAACGAAACAGCTCCAGCGGTGAGATGCGCCGCGCCTGCACGGCGCCTCTCGCCCTTGTGCGGTGACTCCGGTGGTGGTGGTGCGGTGCGGTGCCGCCGACGATCGCCCTTCCCTCCTCCCCTTTCACCTCCTCCCCTTTCGTTATGATCGAAACCGAATGGACAAGGAGCTGGAGGAATTGCAGAGCCAGCCAAGGGTTTCCTTGTAAAAAGCCCAGGAGAACCCCGCAAACGCCAGCTGTCGCCTTGGATTGGTCAACAAGTGGTCAAATGGAGCGGCGACGAGTGGCGTACGATGAACAGTGACCGTACAATCACGTGTAGGCGTATTGAGTGACCGTATTGGTCGTATTTTAAAGTACAGTAGTCAAAGTGTGCTTTCTTCTTAAGTTCAAGTACCGCCAGTGCATTTTACTCTTAATTAAAGCAAGTCCTTCCGGAACCTGCGGCTGTCGACATGGATCATTGCGCATCCCGGCCGTGTCCCACAGAGTTGGTACATCACGTAGCCTAGATTTGTTATGATTGTAGGATATTATATATGCCTGAATCCCAGCAGTGTTGCATGATCACCAAATCAACATAAGAAACCCCCGCAATGCCCACACGGTCCTGCACTTGAATTAATTATAACCGGCGTCCCACCTGTAACCATGTTTGCGTGTGTAACCAAAGGAGTGATTAGTTCAAAAGCAAACTGTCCTTTCCTTCTGGCTACGAGCGCTTTGTTTACTTATAGTTACTTAATTACTTTGGCAGCTTGGTTTCAAATATTGGCACGTGTTGGAAAGGCTAAATTCCTTAAATATGGTTGGGTTTAAAGTGAGAGATACTACTTCCCACAGCAGCAACAACAAAAGTGCTCAGTCTTTTGGAGGTGCTCATAGGGTGAGTGTATGCGTGTGCATATGAGCGCTCTGTACTGTGTTTAAAAAAAAGTAAGAGGTCTATGGCTGGCCAGCCGACAATTGTACACTAAATTTCAACCTTCGAGACAATAAAGACAGTAGTTTTTTCTCTTTATTATTCCTATTTTTCCAAAAAATAATTCACCTTTTAATTCACTAAGATGAGACTTTGATCGACAATTACTTTCTTAGACGGTCGCCATATAGGGATCACCAGGCTACAAAGATTGGCAAACAACACACCGCACAAACACTAAGAATATGAACTTCAAAACAACAACAGTAACCATAAGCAATCTAGCTCAGAGTTTTCTAGAAGTATTGTGAGACCATCCAGAATTGCCATAGCATGTGTTTATAAATATGAATGTAATAATATTAATATGATATCATATATTGTGTGCATCAGTTGATGCAGAGGCTGGGGTACACCCCTTTTTTGAAGAAAAAACACATATTGAATGAACATACACCTTGTGTTAACTTGTATGTCTGAAAAATAGAGCCCCAAACAAGATGCTTCTCGTCGTTTTGGGTTGTTGACGTGAAATTTGTTGTGTCAATTGTTATAACTTATATTTACATGTTAGGGGCGCATTTGGAAGCACCGCAATGCATGTATCTTCGATGACTCTCATCCCTCCATCAACCATGTGATGCACGTTATGCAATGCATCCAGGAAGACGCCCGATGTGTTGGGCTAAAGCCGGTGCCACCAGAATCGGCAACATCACCCCGCAGAGTTAGGACCTCGTTAATTATGAGGATTTCTGTTTTTCTACTTTTTCTATCAATGGAATGATACCCAAGCTTTGCATATTCGTAAAAATATCTTGGTTAATTATGAGGATTTCTGGTTTTTCACTGTGGCCAATTTAGATATTGTTGTTCTTTTATGAGTAGTCCGCATGTTGTGTAAATAGAGGTGTTTGCAAGAAATTACGTTGCGCGTAGTGTATAGGTATAGAGCTGATGCTGGTTTCCGAAATCAAACAAAGACGTTAACACTAGGCGTTGGCTTGGGGCGGGCCAAGCTTGAAACCTTTTGGGTGAAGGAATTATGGCCAAGGCAGTTGAAACTAGCTACGCTCGATTATTTTTGTAACAACTCGGCTGCCACTCACCGTCCCGAACCACTCCACACCTCTTTCCTTTGCATATGCCACGACTATATAAACAGGACCATGCCCGCCTCATCTCACCACCCACAACAGGAGAAGCAGAAGCAAGCAAATATACAAGCTAGCAGCCCTCTTAATTCGTCGCTTGCAACGTAGTGCAGGGCGAAGTAGTTTGCCTGCATTGATAATCCATGGCGACCTCCATGGTTTGCCTGGTGGCCCTCTGCCTCGTGTCTCCGCTGCTCCTCGCCGGCGCCGTCGTCGGCAACCCGGGTTACGGCGGCCTGTTCCCGCAGTTCTACGACCACTCGTGCCCCAAGGCCAAGGAGATCGTGCACTCCATGGTGGCGCAGGCCGTCGCCAGGGAGACCAGGATGGCCGCCTCCCTCGTCAGGCTGCATTTTCATGACTGCTTTGTCAAGGTATCTCTACTACACACACTCTTCTTCCTGTCTACTGTATTAGTGTCATTTGCAACTTTGAATCAGATCCCTTGTCAGGCTGCATTTCCTCTCTGTTGCAGCAGTGTTATTTACACTTCATGCTTCGACAAAGCTACCAAGATATGTGCTGCACCTACATAGTTTTTTACTTTGCATTTTTAGTTTAGATTATAAGATATGCATTTTATCTTCTTTTTAGCATTTATCTTATTTGTTACTACCTTTGACTGCCCGAACTCATTTACTATAAGATGTGTATTTTTCACTTTGTGGCCCCAGTTTTATGTTCTCAAAGAGAAGAGTGGTTTTTCTACACCCCATCTCGGTGCCTCGTTAAGAAAACATCTTCCAGCAATAACTTTCTTTTTGAGTGTAGGGTTGCGACGCTTCTGTACTGCTGGACAACAGCACAAACATCGTGAGTGAGAAGGGGTCCAACCCCAACAAGAACTCCATCAGAGGGTTCGAGGTCGTCGATGAGATCAAGGTCGCCCTTGAGACCGCCTGCCCCGGCACCGTCTCCTGCGCCGACATCCTCACCCTCGCCGCACGCGACTCCACCATCCTCGTAAGTAACACCACTAGTAATTCTGCTTAGAAACATGAAAGAACAAAGGATCCCGAGTGAAAATGAACAACAACAAAAAACCATGTGTGTGACTCTTTTGGGTCCCAAAAAAACTGCAGGTCGGTGGTCCTTACTGGGATGTGCCACTCGGGCGGAGGGACTCTCTGGGCGCGAGCATCCAGGGCTCCAACAATGACATCCCTGCACCAAACAACACCCTTCCCACCATCATCACCAAGTTCAAGCGCCTCGGCCTCAACATCGTCGACGTTGTCGCCCTCTCAGGCGGCCACACCATCGGCTTGTCCCGGTGCACCAGCTTCAGGCAGAGGTTGTACAACCAGTCAGGTAACGGCATGGCCGACAACACGCTGGACGTGTCCTACGCGGCTCAGCTGAGGCAGGGGTGCCCACGCTCTGGTGGCGATGACAACCTCTTCCCACTCGACATCGTCACCTCCACCAAGTTCGACAACTTCTACTTCAAGAACATCCTGGCCGGCAGGGGTCTTCTCAGCTCCGACGAGGTCCTGCTCACCAAGAGCGCCGAGACGGCGGCGCTCGTGAAGGCATATGCAAATGATGTGCATCTCTTCTTCCAGCACTTTGCCCAGTCAATGGTGAACATGGGCAACATCTCGCCACTCACTGGGTCACAAGGGGAGATCAGGAAGAACTGCAGGAGGCTCAACAATTTCCACTGAGTTGCTAAAAAAATGCTGCTTGATTTGTTTGTGAATTGTATGTGGAGTTTGTGCATTTATTTTCAATAAGCAAGGGAGCCTTAGATGCTGCCTTGTGAGCTCTTGCTCAAAATCTTTCATACCCCTTGTAAGTGACCGACCCAAGATTTCTAAAAATGATGTTTGGTCTAATCCAGGATGTTACAGACAATGGTTTGAACATGTCATTGTTTGAGCATAAAAAATGACAAGTTTGAATTCCATCATATCTTTTGAATCTTTTGAACTGAAAGTCCAATTTATATTTTGTTTAATGTTTATGTTCCTTGCGACAAGGGCTTTCAAACAATACCACTCTTGAATACATTTTGACAAGTTTTACAATTTTACCATGTCTCAAATATTAAAACTTGTTGTTCGCCTCCACCGGAAAGCCCTCACCGTCAACTGCCTTGCTGTACGGTGGGAGGCCTCATGAGGAGGTATGCGCACTTTGCTCCATGGAATTCGAGTCGAGTCAGCACCTTGTGTGGGGCTGCTACTTCATTCACGGAGTTTGGGGCATCGTTGCCGTTTGGCTATCTATTACTCATAATTTTGCTTAGAATTTCTCCTCCCACGAGGAATGATGGAACCTGAACATCGCCAGGCTTTATTCGAAAAGGAAAAAAAAAAAGGCAAGGTCGTCATGTATGTTCTTTGGAGTCTGTGTAAGAACATCTCTAGCAAACTCCTTAAAAGCGGTCAAACCCTTATAATTTTCAGGTTTTAAGGTTTTGGTCCTAATAAGTGTCCATAAAAATCATGTAAAAGTGGTCCGACCCTCAAATATTTTAAAGCAAGACCCATATATTTTTGAAGGCTCGAAGGCCAAACTGAGGGTGGCCCTTATACCGGTCAAACCTCGTCAGGAAGGACGCGTCGCCACAATTCCACCATATGCCTCACCGGAATCGGCCCCCGGTTCAATTTGGGGCAGAAGAAGGGCGGGGCGAGGCGGCCGGGATGAGCGCCACCTCGTGGATGTGATCGGCCGCCGTCGGGGGCGTTCGGGGGACGGCGGGGAATGAGGAGGGGAGGCGGAGGAGGGCGGCGGGGAGCATCTCTGAGAGGAATATTCATTTTTACAGTGTCGTTCGCAGGGTCTGTTCTGCGGGAGGTAAAATCGACCCTTAAAACACGTTTTTTGCGACCCTTATCACGGTTTTAAAGGCCCGCGAAATTAAAAGTATGCCAGAGATGCTCTAAGAACTACGACAAAGAGAAGAGGGGGCAGCGGGTCACCTTGCCGCAGCCCCCTCCCATGTTTGATCCGGGCACCGGAAATTTCATTGAGAAACATCCTTGAAGTGGCCCTCGAGAAGATGGCCGCGACCCGGTTGCAAAAATCTAAGGGTCTCTTTTGCAAAATATCAAAAATGTTGTCCCACCAGGTGCGGTGGGCTCACAGTGGCAGGTAACAACATGTAAGCATGCACGTTGTTTCCTTGAAGAAGAGTTGAAACATGAGTCCTTCCGGGAATTAACCTGCTCCTGGCGACACGTACGTAGGCCAAGCGTACGTGTCCCGTGTCATCCAGAGTTGGTACATCATCCACTTTGACCGACCGGATTCGGTACGCGAGTCCGGACAAGGTGTAGGTTGAATGGTCGATCGATCACCCCAGCAAAAAAATAAGAAAACCCGCCATGCCAACACAGTCATGCATGCACTACATGGAGCTGCATTAATCAATAATGCGGACCGCGCGTCCAACCTGTAAGTAACCATGTTTTGCTTATAACAAAAGGTGGCAGCATTTGTTTGGAAGCAAAAAACCTTTACTTTTGCCTATACGCGCCTACTTTGTTAGCAATGATTTCACATATGATTAATTACCTTGTATTGCCACGTTCTGCTCGTTGCTAGTTAAATATGGTTGGAGAGTTAAAGTGAGACCTCCGACGACTCCCCTGGTCTATTGCATGATCCAACCTACGCTTACGGAAGGTTCATCTTGGAGACGCTAAAAGTAAGACTAGCAGCTTTCATGCAGTCTTAAGCCTTGGCTTGGGAGCAAGTTTTAAAGACTTGGGAGGGAGTTGCTTGATGGCAGAATTATTGCTGAAGCAGTTGACAACGGTGCCTAGTGAAGCTCAGCTACTACTCGATATGCCTAAGAGCATGTCCAGTAGAGCCCTCAAACCCTCAAACCCCTAAAAATAACTGCTTTTTTTACAGTTTTTGTTGAAAAAAAGCCGTAGACTAGAACCTCTAAACCCTCAAACCCGTAAAAAAATTTAGAGGTCCAACCCTCAAATTGTTTCCCCACCTGTAGAAGTGAGGGTTGAGAGGAAAAACTCCCCCCAACCCGCACTCCTCTTTCCTCTCGCGCGGGAGGGAAGTTTCATCCCGCCTCCCCTGCTCCTCCCGCCGCCTCGCCCCGCGCCGGCCATGGAGGCCTCCGCCGCCGCCGCGCCCCCGCCCGCCGCCGCGCCCGCCCCTGCCCCGGCCGACTCGGGCCCCACCCCGCCCCTGCCCCCGCCTCCGCCCCGACCGTGGCCGACGTGGTGGCGGCGACCCACATCGGGGCCAAGCGGCGGCGGGCGGGCCTCGCACCGCCTCCTCCCGCCTCCCCGGCTCCCGCCCCGGCCCCCGTCCCCGCCCTGGCGGCCGCCCCGCCGCGCCCGCCCCCAAGAAGAGCCGGCCGAAGGCAGGCTCCCGTGGGCCGCGAGGGGCTTCCTCCAAGGTCGCCGGCTCGTCCCCGGCCGTGAACAAGCCGCGGAAGAAGCCCGCGGCCCCGCCCGCCGCCGTCGCCGAACCTCCTCCCGCCGCGCACGAGGTGTTCGAGGAAATGGCAACCCCATCCTCGTTCATGGACCTCCTCCAAAACGCGGAGGTGGACCTCGGAGCTCCGCCCCTAGACCCCTTTAGGGTTGGTGACGACTTGGAGGAAGATGAGGAGGATGAAGGGGATGACGAGGAGGAGGTGGCCGAGATAGGGGAGGAGGCATTCACCGCCGCTTCCCGCCCACACGCGCGGTCGACAAACTACACCGAGCCGGAAGATGTCCTCTTGGTTCGTGCTTGGGCAGCTGTGGGAATGGATGCAACCACCGGCACCGATCAAACCGGTAAACGGTATTGGCAAAGGATCGAGGACGTCTATTGTAGGATCAAGCCGAAGAATAGTGGGTTCATCCATCGCACTTTCCGATCGCTTCAAGGCCGGTGGGAGTTGATCAAGCCCGCTTGTGCTCGTTGGAGTGCGGCCATGGACCAAGTGAGGGATGCACCACCTAGTGGAACCGTGGAGAACGACTATGTGAGTACATATTTCTTCACTATTTTGATTATGTGTGTGCACTATGCTATTGGTGGGTTCTTATGTGATTTATGTGTGGTTGATAGGAGACAATTGCCGGCATGAGGTACAAGGAGATGGCCGCTTCCAAGGGCAAGCCATTCCCATTTAAGCATGTTTGGTCAATTCTTCAAACCTTTGACAAGTGGAAGTTGAGGGATCAAGAGACCGCACCCAAGAAGTCGGCAATGCTAAAGATGGATGATAGTGAAGATGAGGAGGAGAGGAACTTGGGCAAGCCCGAGGGAACCAAGAAGGGCAAGCTAAGGGTGAACATGGAAGAAGAGGCGTCAAGCCTAAGGGAGAAGATGGACCACATGATGAAGGCAAGAGAGGAATTGACAACGAAGACATTGAAGACGAAGCTTCTTATCACCGAGAAGAAGAAAGAGGTCAAGCTTGCACAAGTAGAAGCAAAGCATGAAGAAGCAAAGCGCAAGGCCGAGTTGGAGGAGAGGATGATCAAGCTCAAAGAGGCAAATGTATGGAAAGAACTCATGGTGGAAGAGAAAGAGCACATTATGATGTCCAAGAAGGACATGGATCAAGACCAATTGCAATGGTGGAAGGACACCAAGGAGGACATCGTAGAGAGGAAGAGGATGTTCCGTGTTGCGTCCTCTACTTTTCGAGATGACACTCCGTTGAGTAGTTGTGGTGATGGCAGTGTGTACGACTCCACCGGTGCCGATGGAGATGCTTGATGGAGCCCGCTTGTGGTCTAGGAGATGGCGCCGAGGTGTAACTTTTTGGTGATGGTGCCGATGAGAGGAGGAAGATGATGATTTTGTGATGTAAACTATTAAACCATGCATCAATGATTGTCATTTGGTAGTTTGTTTGGAAGTTGATTGTGTTCTTGTTGTCATAAATTATGAGATGTCAAATGATAGATTTATAGGTTGGGGTCGAGGCAAAGACTAGAACCCTCAAATCTAATCCTTAAAGCAGTTTAAGGGTTGGGTTTAAGGGTTCTAGTATTTGCCCCTGTTTTTCAACCCTTAAAAGTGTCAAAAAGTGGCACTTCTCAACCCTTAAAATTGCTTTAAGGATTTGAGGGTTTGAGGGTTCTACTAGTAATGCTCTAACAACCCTTAATGCTCTAACAACCCTGCTGGCTGCTGCACCTGCACCTCACCGTGTCGGCGTGCCCTCTGCTCCAAACCACTCCTCTCCTCTTCCCTTCCATCCATCCTCGTGCCTGCTATAAAAAACCCCTCCATCTTCACTTCATCTCACCACCCACCCACAACAAGAGAAGTGCAGGAAGCAGCTAGCTAACCAGCTCTCTTCTCAACGTAGTGCAGAGCAACGTAGTTTCCTCACATCCATCCACCAATGGCGACCTCCATGGGTTGCCTGGTTGCGCTCTGCCTCGTGTCCCCGCTGCTCCTCGCCGGCGCCGTCCACGGCAACCCTGGTTACGGCGGCCTGTTCCCGCAGTTCTACGACCACTCATGCCCCAAGGCCAAGGAGATCGTGCACTCCATTGTGGCGCAGGCCGTGGCCAGGGAGACCAGGATGGCCGCATCCCTCGTCAGGCTGCATTTCCATGACTGCTTTGTCAAGGTATCTCCATACTTAGAGCACCATAAGATGCGCCTTTTATTTGCTAACTTTAATTAGCTGTTCGAGCACATAGCTCAACGTGCAAATTTTCACTTCACCTATTGGTATAGGAAAAGTTATCCTCGGCAGCATGGAAGAATCTGTACTGTGGGTTTTAGGCTTACTGTTAAACGGTGATTAAGCTATATCCTACTACCAACGTAGCGCATGTGGGTACTGTTGACTGTTTTTTTGTCTGGGTGGCATCATCGATACCATGATTGCTCCGTTCTTCTTTCCACTGAGAGAGTGATTGATTAATCCAGTGTCCAATAATGCTGCCTCTGTGGAATGTTCTTGTGACAAATATGTCTCTTTTTCCGACAATTAACATTTTCGCGTTTTCTAGGGATGCGACGCGTCCGTGCTGCTGGACAACAGCACCAACATTGTCAGCGAGAAGGGGTCCAACCCCAACAGGAACTCCATCAGGGGGTTCGAGGTCGTCGACGAGATCAAGGTGGCCCTCGAGACCGCCTGCCCCGGCACCGTCTCCTGCGCCGACATCCTCGCCCTCGCAGCCCGCGATTCCACCATCCTCGTATGTTCACCACCTTTCCTCTCCTCTCACAAGCCCAGCAATCCAGCCAGCATGTGTGACTCTGATCAACCTGCAGGTCGGTGGCCCGTACTGGGAGGTGCCACTCGGGCGGAGGGACTCTCTGGGCGCGAGCATCCAGGGCTCCAACAACGACATCCCGGCACCCAACAACACCCTCCCCACCATCATCACCAAGTTCAAGCGCCTCGGCCTCAACCTCGTCGACGTCGTCGCGCTCTCGGGCGGCCACACCATCGGCCTCTCCCGCTGCACCAGCTTCCGGCAGAGGCTGTACAACCAGTCGGGCAACGGCCTCGCCGACGGCACGCTGGACGTGTCCTTCGCGGCGCAGCTGAGGCAGGGCTGCCCCCGCTCCGGCGGCGACAACAACCTCTTCCCGCTCGACGCCGTCACCTCCACCAAGTTCGACAACTTCTACTTCAAGAACATCCTCGCCGGCAGGGGACTCCTCAGCTCCGACGAGGTGCTGCTGACCAAGAGCGCCGAGACGGCGGCACTGGTGAAGGCGTACGCCAACGACGTGCACCTCTTCTTCCAGCACTTCGCGCAGTCCATGGTGAACATGGGCAACATCTCGCCCCTCACAGGGTCCAAGGGAGAGATCAGGAAGAACTGCAGGAGGCTCAACAACTTCCACTGAGTCTTTGAATGTTTTGTTTTTTGAGGAAAAGAGTCTTTGAATGTTAATTGTACGTGGAGTGGAGTAGGTGTCATGTTCTGGTTGGTTTAATAAGCAGGTGTGTAGTTGTAATCTGGGAGCCCCGGATGGTGTTTTGTGACGAACTCAAGATTTCTGTAAGGGATGCTATGTAAGAGAAAGAGAAAAGTATGTGGTAGCAATCATTCAAGTATGACCGCATTTCGTTTATTTAGACATTTTTTACCAAACAATTCATCAAAAGATCTATCGATGGTAGCGGTTGGTATACACAAACATCTAGCTAGAATCAAAATAATTTGCAAAAGTTTACATGCTAGGTTCTTCTCTGTTGTATACTAGACTAGAAACTTCGGCAGAATAATTTAGTAATCCCTCCGTCTCATAA
This sequence comes from Triticum aestivum, assembly GCF_018294505.1. Taxonomy (NCBI): domain Eukaryota; kingdom Viridiplantae; phylum Streptophyta; class Magnoliopsida; order Poales; family Poaceae; genus Triticum; species Triticum aestivum. The sequence goes on along the minus strand of NC_057802.1, from coordinate 171,129,308 downwards.
TGCAAGACGTTTTTTGAAACTATGGGACGGAGGGAGTACTTTCTAATGTTGGTCCACACATATTATTCTCTTCGTTACGAGCTGCATGTATTTTTATTTTTATTTTTGACAGGAAGCTGCATGTATATTTTGATACAAAGGGAGTACTCAGAAAAGCAGAAGGCAGTCCTCGTAACAAACTTGCTTTGAACATTTCCCTAGAAAAAAACACTTGCTTTGAACATTGTCAGATAAGAAATGATAAACAATGAGAATAATATTATAGCTCTCCATTAACGGTCCAAATAGCAATACACAAGGTCTTCAAGATGCACAGCATTGACGTGGATGGTGGTTAGTAGTGTTGATGTATAATTGTATTGCGTAGTCTCTTTCATGAGATCAGTCTTTTGGTTACATTGGCTAGAGCATTTGCCCGTCCCTCTCCATCAGTTTAGACTTTTGGATGAGTTGGCTGGAGCATGAATTCAATCAGTAGAGATGGTTGTGAACTCTTATTCGACAGCATGTGTGTCTTATTTATTTTCTTCAGTTTTAGACGATATAAGAGTCAAATCCAATGGTCTAGAAAAAATCAATATTGCTCGACATGGGTGAAATTAAAAATAGCAAAAAGAAAAATGGCAAAAGGATGTTTGCATCAGACTGTGATATTGATAATTGCTACTATGATATACCCTTTGGATGTTCATGGTGCAGTGGTCGTGGCCAGGGAAGCAGAGACTCCTCTCTATCATGTAAAAAAAAAGTTATTTCTCGGGAGGGCCGTTTTGGCTCTTGGATGCATACGATTCCTAATGAACAGTAAATTCAAAATAAGTAGTAAATAAAATAAAAAATTCTGAATTTTTTCGTAGATGTTTTTGTTAGTGTAACAAGTGTGCTTGCCAATTTTCATGCGAAACGGGATGACGGTGCTTCGTCAGTGAAAAAAAACAAAAATAAGTGTAACAATTAGAGGTAACATTTGTCGTTTGACTTGTTTTTTTTTACACAGATCAAAATACTTAAGCTTTCCTCCTAAAATTTTGCAGGTAGGGTGTGACAATGATCACATCTATTTCTTTTCAAAAAAATTGGACATTTGAAAAGAAACATTTTTGATGGGCAGGAGCATATGCTCTCAAGAGCCGAATTGGATTTCCGGTTATTTCTCTTCCTATTGTAGAGTGATGATTGAGCTAGAGAGTAGAGAGGTGGCCTGGCCAGTTTGTCCAGTGACGATAACAAAGTAAGCAATTAAGATAAACTAGGTGGAGCAGATCATCACTCTACAACTCTCTACTTTGTGATCGAAATTGCTGTGCATATGATGAACAGTGCGTACGATTTTCGTACGACATGATCTCGCTCGTCCTACTGATCGAACGGCTGCTGACCACTGTCGTACGTACATCGTACGAAATTAGTCGTACGTGTAGCAGTTCTCGTTTGTGATTTCTTGCACTTAACTCTCCCAAGAAGCTGCGCCATCGGAAGCAGGCAGGGCAGAGCTCACGCCGGCCAGTGTAACCAGAATTTCCGGCGCGCCCTTTAATGCCGGACAGTCAGACACGGCTTGTTTCTTCTACAGTTCTACTAGTAGTACTAACCCCCACATGTCGTGGTATCAGCACGTCAATGCAAGTCCAGGCCTTACCTAACCTCAATTCCTAGCCTCGTCCTGGCTGAGGTGACATGCACGCACATGATAACATTAACAATTTACTACGTGCTCCTTTGGCATATATTGCCATGCAATTCAATGGAGGTCTCCTCAAAATTACTTGATGCCCTTTTCCTTCCGCTTGTCCCATCGACCAAGGATCATTTGGAGTAGGTGCAGCCGATACCATCATTCTGCATTCATTATAACTGGTATGATTAAGATAAACTAGGTGGAGCAGATGCGTTACACTTTCCGTTCCCAACAAAGCAAAACCTCTAATGAATGCTGCCCATGCACAAACCATATCCATATACTAAAAGAAACAATTGCCGTCGCTCTCCATTTGGAACCAGACCAATCATAGGAGAAAGTAGGCAATGGTTTTCCTCGCAAAAAAAAAAAAGTAGGCAATGGTTTAGAACACGAGATAGTGGAAAATGATCAGGGAACTAAAACAAAAGCTCTCTCTAGATCAGGTACACCTGAAGCACATACATGGTTCCTAATCTTACCACATGCAGGTGGAGTGGATGGAACGATGCATGCGGTCCAACTTGAATCACATTAGTACGTACTAGTTCTATAAAATGGAAGCAGTGTGCAAGAACCAAATCACAGCAGCATTGCATCAAAGCTAATGGGTTCATCATCCAAGAGATGCCTTGGCGCAATCCTCATTGCATCTTTCTACTTCTCAGCCTCCCTTGCCTTCTTCCCTGCTCACCATGAGGGTGAGGGTGCCCATCCAACTGGACACAGTCCAAAGCCAAGCCTTTCTCCACATTTCTACAGGTCCACATGCCCGCAAGCTGATGAGATTGTAGTCTCCGTCCTGAAGAAGGCGATCACCAAGGAACCGCGCATCGCCGCGTCCCTTCTCAGGCTCCTTTTCCACGACTGCTTTGTTCAGGTAATTATTACTATTAAGCACGGCTCAAATGCACATCAACTAGTAAACAACATTCCTACAACCACAGTGTTCACCATAAGTTTAAATTGTGCATTTCCTTGATAACCGGGAACACCATGATTTCAGCTGCTACTACAACCACTCATGGTTAGTTCAGCTATTATAGATAAAGAAAAATATTTTCGGCAAATTTCAGGGTTGCGATGCATCAGTTCTGCTTGATGACAGCAAGGCAGTGGCAAGCGAGAAAAACGCTCTTCCCAACAAGAATTCTATTAGAGGATTTGAAGTCATAGATGAGATTAAAGCGGCACTAGAAGAAGCATGCCCACACACAGTCTCTTGTGCTGATACTATTGCCCTAGCTGCCAGAGGTTCAACAGTATTGGTAAGTATCTGGTTTTTCCATGTTATATAAACATGTGCTCGTTTTATAAAGAAATAATATAAACCTTTGCTAGACTGCTTCTGTAGTGGGGGAAAACTACATTACGTTATCGTATTTAAGAGGAATAGAAGACTGAAAACTACTGATGTTCTCAATTAAATATGTTGTCATGTTGTTAAGACATATTTGATATGACAGAGTGGTGGGCCATACTGGGAACTCCCACTGGGAAGGAGGGATTCAAAGACAGCATATATGAAGCTAGCAAATAAGAACCTGCCTCCACCCAATGCAACACTACATCGTCTTGTAAAATTCTTCGGAAGGCAAGGACTGGATAACGGACCTTGTAGCACTATCAGGTATATCACCTTTTCAATGTTCGAAGTAGTACACATTTGAGGTAAAGTCGTAAAACAAAAGGGTTTGTTAGGGGAGTCAAATAGCCTAGAAATGGCACGGTTGTACACTGGCTTCCTGTCATAAACTTAAGCTTGAGATAACAGTAAGAAAAAACATGCAGTGGATAAACAAAAGAGCATAAAGTTGTAAGTAATGTATCTGCTGGAAAGAGATGACTGGGACAACATAAAAGTAATAAAAGGCTTTAGATCATAATAATCATATTAGGTGTTCCAGTTAGATCACCATTGCAGGCCTTGAAACCAGCAGTGCAATTTCAAATTTAACACCACGAAAATAGTTGATACCGCTGGCCAAGTATCAGGTCAGCATGTTCTCCTATCAATGACACCTTCCATCTTGCTGCATTCCAACAGGTAGCCACACCATTGGAATGGCCAGATGTGTTAGTTTCAAACAACGGCTCTACAATCAGCATAGAGATAACAAACCGGACATGACACTGGAGAAAAGGTTCTATCACAAACTGGCATCAGTCTGCCCATGCACCGGAGGTGATAACAACATCAGCCCGCTAGACTTTGCCAGCCCTCCGAAATTCGACAACAGCTATTACAAGTTGATAGTGGAGGGAAGAGGTCTTCTTAATTCAGATCAGGTTTTGTGGACTGGAAAAGACCCAGAAATAGCACACCTGGTCAAAAGTTACGCAGAAAATGAGTCCTTGTTCTTTGAACACTACATGAACTCGATAATCAAGATGGGGAACACAAATCCCCTCTTGGGTTCTGACGGAGAAATCCGTATGAACTGCCGCAGGGTTAATCATGTTCGCTAGTCAACAAGTTCCATGGGTTCCTTTGCTTGTGATTTCCACGGTTTGTCATTTAAATGTCATCCTGCTAATGTTTGGTGACATAGTTTGAAATGTGGCCTCAGATTGATTTTTCATTCAGAAATGTAATTTTATTCCTTTCAAGAAAGATATCTCGTCTTCTTTTGCTCTGAAACATTTGGTTTATTTCGATGGAAGATGCAAAGACGAAAACTCGGAGAGCTGATTTCAGATGCAGTTACATATATACAAGAAAAAGATATTAATAAAGACCAAGTAAAATGAGTAAAAAGTGCAAACCTACAAGACAAATTCCACAAAACTAAGCATGGCTCATATTCTCCCATATCTTCCATCATTTGTCCTCTGTGCTGCTGGTGTGGTAACAGAAGTGTTCTCCCACGATGCTTGGCTTGAATGATTTCCACTAGGATCACCTGCTCTTAGGTAGCCTCTTGGTCTTCCAACCTGATGAATGATTATTAGGTTACAAAGTACTACTTCTGTTCACAAATATATAAGATATTCTAACTTTTTTGTGAATCGGATGTATATAGACACGTTTTAGCGCGTTTGTTCACTCATTTCAGTCCATATGTAGTCCACATTGAAATATCCAAAACATCTTATATTTGTGAACGGAGGTAGTAGTAGGTAAGTAAACTAGCATGATCGTCAATGATTTGGTCAGGAAATAACGAGGCTCAGAATTCAAATTGAAGTACTTACAGCATCCAGAAAGGCAGACACGGTAGTCATCCCAGGCAGTGCATGTAAACCATCCTGAAATTGGTTCAGAGGTGCCATGTTTTCAAGAGAGCTTCCAACATGGCAATGTCAATAGCCAAACAAAAAGTTTAATGAAGTTCGAAAATAAAACCTGATGCTCCACATGACTTTTGTAGATGAACCCCCCACAACAAAGTAGGCTCGAAAAGACAATGAATCTGCACACAAAGAGCACATAAGTCAGAACTGTAAACACGATGAGGAGCAACACACGGACAAGTAGCAACAACACAGCAATGATGGCAATAATATAAGAGAAAATCACGATAGAATTGACGTTACCATAAATAAAGTTCTAAAGTTCAAGAAACACATACATGCAAGAAATGATTCCAAATGTTGCCCACCCTCTCATAGAATCACTCTCTTTTTCTTGTGTGTAACCTACACAGACAACGGATATTACAAAAAAAACTAGTCTGAAATTTACAGGATCACAAAAACTGACCTAAAATATTATATATCACATGTACAAAAGCAGAACAATGATAAATTATTAAAACAGTAAAACTGCTCTGACATATGAATATTTTTCCTTATATAAGAACACTTGCAGTAGCTATTCATATGTTCCCAATAATACAAATTATCACAAGTATCATTAACATGTCATTCTGTTCTATTATAATCCCAATTTACAAAGTTGCCATTTTACAAGTAAATTAACGAAAACACAGCAACTTTTTGTCACAACCAAAATACATTTGACGTGCAACATTTTTCAACCTCTGAGTCGAGATTGCAACATGTTTATCCATTCCACAAGTTAAATCTTCAGATAATGCTTACGATATATATCTTTTGAATTATTTTCCACAGTATCTAAAATTAAACCTATTGAATCTTTGAAAGTGTGAAGTTATCTCTATTATGGATGCACTTTATCTCTATGGCATAGCCCAAGGGGCATATAAACATTACACAAGACATGGGGTGCAAGGAAGGAAATATAGGCCAATACTAATACTCCTTGACAATCTCAACTGAGATTTGCATAAGACCCATCTTCTGCAATATTTCTAGAACATCAATCAAGATCTAGTGAAGCTCATGTAACAATTTCCAATACATGAAAATCTATATGCACAGCTGGTGATTGTCTGAATAGAACCAACCACATTCTTTGGTAAGCGTGAATTCGATTGGATCGTAGCCCACCACTGGGATTGAAACATTCACCACATATGGATTGCTTCGAATGATTTCACCTACAAAATGTATGAACTCAATTGTTAATAGTAAGTACAAAATGGCATCAGTATGTGGAGACAAAAGTCACTAACATATCCAATTCACATTCAGAACTGTTGGAGACAGGGCAGTAGGCACGGCGCCATTGGCCCCTGATCCTGTAAGCATAACATCAAGCCCTTTCATCGGATTAACCTGTGTAGTGGTAAAAAACAAAAGAAAATTATATGCAGAGTTCAACACATAAGGTATGCAACAGGCATATGGTTAGCACCAACGGTGGCAGCAGTCTCTCAAGACTCGCCTGGTATAGCTACTGGTTTCAACAACAGTGCACTCATTTGTTTGGTTAGCACTAATGATTGCGGGGTAGTTTACTAGTGTTATCTGATATTCTCAGCATCTGGTTTTAACAACAGTTGTACATCCATCGACCAATACCGACAACAAAGTTAAGGGACACCACTTACCCCAAAGAAAAACTAACTATATGTGCAAAATCAAAATAAAATAAGGTAACATAAAGAAAACCATAAGGGCATAGAATGTGTAGTTTTTACAGTCCCAAGTCTTTTTCCTTACCCTGATGGTAGGTTTTCCAACTAGGTCTGCGAGAGAAGACATGGCGCTAAGATATAAAGACACGTGAATCTGCTCACTTGGAAAGCTGCACAGAAAACAGAACTGCAATGATTTATATGTATCCATGTCAAAATTCTTAGATAATGTGGATCAGAACTGCATAGAAAGCTTTTGAATCAGACCATATCAAAATTCTTAGATAATGTGGATCAGAGATAGCTCTGATTGCTAGACTCTACTCAATCCATATTTAATATATTTCAGGCTTCAGTGCTATTAATACACCATCAAGTCTTGACCACATCTAGTAAATATTTCGGCTTTAGGCAGTTGACATGTGGTGACATGTCTTACCGTATATACTCAAGTTGACAGTACAAGTGTGGCTTCAGACTTATTCACTATGATGAAGTAACCAAAGAGATCAACAACAAAACTAAACACAGAAAGGATTCTTGAAAGGTGAGCTAAGTATAAATAACATGTATCATACTGCAATTCCGTAGCGCTTAACTGACTTAGGATCTGTTTGAACCTTGTGGTTCTTCCATCAGGCGGTAGATGGATACCGGTTTCCAAGCAAGAATTCGAAGTTCGTTTGAGGATAACCCATTATGTACAAATATAGTCTTTACCGAAAAAGGCTTTCACCCTGCTTTATATATAAAGCACCGATCCACAAGCATCACGATACAAACTCACGCCACCACCACACACGACACACACACCCAAGGCAAGATACAAGGGTGCCGAGCACCGCCACACCACCCCAACGACTACCAAGCCACTACACATACGCGAGGATGATCCGCTTGGAGCCAACGGAGACCTCCAATCCTCCGAGGAGAGGTGAGACGGAAAACGACAGAACAAGGACTCCAAGATGGTGCCTCCTAGAAGGGAACGACCACTGATAGCCGCCACCATCCGATCCCAAAGATCGAGTTTTCATCCGGAGCAACTCGAAGGAGTAAGGGCACCGCGACTGAGCCTTCATGAAGGATACGGTGTCCACGGACGCCGCCGCCGTCGGCCAATTCAAGATTGGACAAATGATGTACCTCGGCACGCCCGCCCCTCCGACGCATCCTAGCTCCGCCAACCACCAGCGACCACCCACCCGCGTGGCCATGGCCGCTCGCCCGCACCCGAGGCGCAAGTTTCGCCCACGAACGCTGTGCCTCCCGCCGCCAGGGCCGCCGCCCTGCATCCAGACACCCCCAAGACCGACCAAAGTGACCGGCTTTGGGCCAAAGGGCACACCCAGCCGAAGAGACCGCAGCATACAGCCCGCCTCGAACAACGCTGGAGCCGTGGCCCACACACGGTCGGGGAACGGGAGAGGAGGGGGAGCAGACGCATCCGGGCCAGCACACCCTTGTGCCAGCGACGGGTGGCCCGAGCTCGTCGGTGCCTCCCATCCCTCCAGCCTGCCTCCCCACCGGACACCTCATGTGTCGCCCCACCTCGGCGGCGAACGCAGCTCCACGCGAGGCCACCAACGTACACCCGCCCACCGGCAAGAAGAGACCCGAAGGACCGCCGCCAATCGCGAAGGAAGCCCACTGAGGAACCCAACTGCGCTGCCTGCCGTCGTCCAGCCGCCGTAGCCTCCGGATTCCGGCCGGCCCGCCCACCGGCCAGCCGCTGCTGTGGCGCACCACCACCCGCCTTGGCCATGGCAGGGGCGGAGACCAACAGCCTGCGCCGCCCGGGCCCAGATCTAGCCTCGACCTCGCCAATCCCGGAGAACCAGGCACGCCCTCCACCACCGCGCCGCCCAACGCACCACCGTCGCGCCGCCGCCGTCGACCAGCCCTGGCGCGCCGTCGTGCTGCTCCGCCTGGCGCCTAGCGCAGCACCCAGGCCCGGGTGAGCCGCCCTGCGCCTCGCCACCCGCACGAGAGGAAGAAGAGCACCCCGCCGCCGCCGGCGGCGGCGAGGGAGGGGAGGAGGGAAGGAGGCCGGTGGCTAGGGTTGACCTCCCGTGCGCCCGCGGGGGCGTCGCGGGAGGAGGGGGAGGGGTATAGTGCTTTAGTGCTTGTCTTCTTAAGACTCAAGCTCAAATATAGTCTTTTTCACATGAAAGCAGTTAAACTTCCTAGTTGGCATTTAATAAGGCTTGGATAAACTGAAACTTCAACTATGCTCGAAAAATCCCCTAATCTCATTAAATTGGAAGGATATTTTGATATGATCTCTTACCTAAACCCATGATGTTGTTCGAATCCCAGTTGAGTCAATCCATTGTAAACCTAGAGGAACCAAGCTGAGATGTAACATCAACTTAATCGCTGATTAATACCCAAAGAAAGAACTAGCTTTACCACTTCGGATGACCGGGGGTGGAAGCCCACAGTGAAACCCTTAAAAACTCTTGGGCCTCTTTTAGGACAAGGAATGGCTAGCTCAACAACCGTCCTGGACAAAAAGGGAACATGTTTAGCTGCAACATACACAAGAAAAATAATGCCGTAAGCACACGAAAGCAGGCAACAGATCAGCGAAAATAAGCAGTACAGGCACATTTAAAAGTATATGATGCTCAAAGTTCTGGCTGCTGCAGTTCTATTTGTTTTAGAGAATTTAGAGCCGTATTTTTATAGATCAAACATTTTCATCTCTTTTCCTTGTACCAAACATAAATAGAATTCAGGGAATTAGAATTTTAGCATATATAAAGCTCCCACGGACGAAACACAAAACGGGGATGAGGCAGCATGAATGGAAGAGTGCTGCATGGATTCCACCCCTGCCGTCGCTCAGGACAGGCTTATCCTCGTTGATAATGCTCCAGCGTGGTGGATATAGAAGCAGCCCAACGCTGAGAGAGGCGAAGGCATGGTTATTGGCTAGAGCAGGAACAGTGTCCAGCGGTTATCAAGTGTAGTTGGAAGTCCAATTGTACTACGAGTTAAAAGGCTTTGCCTGGCTCATGGTCAAAGATAGGTTCAACACAAGGGAGTATGGACTTCATGGATAGAAAAATTGGCAGCCCCTCTGTCCCCTCTTCTCCCCTGTACTCCCTATGTCTACTGTCCCATTCTCTTTATACAGTCCCTCCATCTTGTAAATATGTTTTCTTACTTAATACTCCCTTCGTTAACAAATATAAGATGTTTTGGATATTTCAGTATGGACTACATACGGACTGAAATGAGTGAACAAACACACTAAAATGTGTTAATATACATCCGATTTAGAAAAAAGTTAGAACATCTTATATTTGTGAACAGAGGGAGTAATATTTACTGGCAGGGCCTCCCTCACAGTTTTTCAATCAGAAAAAATGCATTGAGACGTAAAGCCTAGCGTTTTCTCGAAAAAGGAAAAAAAGGTGCTGCGTGTGCCGCAAATTTCCGTGTCAAGTGCTGATAGTCATCGTCGTGCAGGAAGGTTAATGTATATGTCTAACCCCGCTATGATGCTACATAACAACAGTGACAGTACCTGTTACTATGAGGCGCCATAATTTAAAAAGACCGTGATTGGCTATTTGAAAGCCAAAACATTTTAGATTCAAAATAGATAACGAACTGGTGGTTTCTGCATTGTTATATATTTTCTGCACCAAAGTTGTTTTCTTCGTACTTTCAGAATATTTACCAGTGTGCATACTAAGAAAATATACCCATTCATCTTTCGCCTGAAATGATCTGCTATGTTCAACTCAAATTTATTCCTCCCATTTGTACAAGGTGCAAGAAATCATCATGAGCATGTTGACTGTGGTCAGCTGATCTACATACTAACAAGGATTGAAAACTAGACTTCATAAGACATTTAACTACAAGTGAACAGCTCTTTTTTGTAGCAAACACACAGAAATTAGGAAAGAAGTTGCAGCTTCTTCACTTTTTGACATCAATAGAAAGAAATCAATTAACTAATTCTTTTAAAAAATACTACAAATAAAAGTCGGTCATGGTTACCTGCACATCCTTTCATCATAGGATACTCTGCAAATGCATCCATGTTCATCTGCAAAACTATCAATGTTAATTTTTTTTCTTCCGCAAAAAGGCATGCACCCAAAAAGAATCAACACATTGGTCAACCAATCATGGTTGATGATTCTGGCAATAAATATTTAAGCAAGGTAGTAATTGTTAGACAGACGAGCAAAATGGCTAAGAACATGTGTTAACATAAAAAAAATGAGCATCAGACTGGTTACATGAAAATCTTGATAATCAAAACGACTTTAGTTATATGATATACAAAATGTTGGCTAAAGCGGGGAAGAGTCTCCTTTAACTGTCTGTTGTTTAGGTGGGAGGTGAGATCTCTCCATGATCTAACAAGGATAGAGCACCAGCGGGGTCCGCTGCACGGACTTGAACGCAGGTGGGCGGGTTAGCCACTGAGCTAGCGCTCAGTTCTCCATAACTTTATTATGATTGCATATAACTACGTATTGGAGACTGGATCAAAGTCTAAAGCAATGCTTCCGTCGAGATGGAAGGGACTGACTATTCGCCACCAAGGTTTCCTAAACATAAAAAGTTTGTGTCCGTAAATGAGGTAAGTGTTAAAAACAACTTGGTACAAGTTTGCAGAAACTCAGATTTAGTTAGCATAACGTGACCAAGAATAGTGATTTATGCCATAAGACATCCCTAAGCGTGCATATAATCAGATAAAAATACATGTGTAACCATGGAGCTTTAACAACAAACCGAATGCTAATTTTACTTTAGCCAGGTTGCAACATATTTGGTGGAAGAGTATTAACAAAAAAATGTAAACAGAAAAGACAGCTGACCTTTGCATACTTTATTTGAGCATCGTCCACACATAATGTTGACCTGAAATATCAAATATGCTCATTGATGTTAATCCAGATATCTAAAATGAAACTACACAAGAAAATAAGAAATTCTAAATATTAGTGAAAACAGCGAAGTATCGCATCGAAGTTAGAGCAAACCTGTGCAGTACGGCCCATCTCTTCAAACGTAGTTTCACATTTCGCTAAATCACCATTGTGAAATCTCTGAAATAATGTGACAGATTAAGGAACGATGAAGGCTGAGAACCTACTATGAGAAAAGATGCTAGAGCAATTATGCAAAGAACGAAGATGCTTTAACAAATATTCTGTTTAGTGATTGCTTATTAAGAGAGCTTGGAAATACTCTGCTGGAAATGTTTGCACTGATAAACCTCACAATGAATTGACAAATCTTATAGTATTTTTGGCCTAGACAGACTACATCCAATTCAAACATCAGCTTGAAGATGAGTTTATACCCTGGACTTCAAGACTCTAGTGTACACCTTTAAATTTGTTACCTTCAATGTAGAAAGTCCGAACTGATGGAAAGGGCTAGGCAATCCATATATACACTTCGACACCCCCTCTCACGTGTGACGAGAGGCCTATACATGGACACAGAAACAGCAACACCGAAGCTCGCTCCCCGAGTCGCTCCCGCGGGCGACTCCGGGAGCCATCCCTAGCGCCACCCCCTCCCCCGCCGCCGCCGGTGGCGTCGCCGGCCAAAGGCCGTGCGACGTAGGCGGCGGCGGGGCGCCTTCTTCCCACGCCTGGAGTCCTGCGTCGCGGGGCGCGGTCCTCCTCAGCGGCGGCGGCGGTCATCGGCTCTCCCTCGTGCTCGGCTCCTTCCCCTCGTCGTCCTGGCGTCCCAGCGGTGCCTCCCGCCCTCCCCCCATGGCGGATCCGGGGTGGGTGCGGGGATCTTGCTGGCGTCAGATCTAGGTGCCTCTGCCCAGATCCGGGAGGTGGCGGCGGCGGATGCCCTTGGGGGTGGCCGACGGCCAGGTTCAGGTGGTGGCGTGGCGGCTGGCAGCTCGGCTGCTCCGTGTGGGGGGCGAGGTGCTGGCCGGCTCTGGCCAGGGCGCGGCGGCGCGTGTGTGGTGGAGGTGGTGGCGCAGGTGTGGTGGTGCATGTGGCGGCGCAGGTGGTGCGACCGGTGCGCTGGCCGATCTAGTGGCTGCGTGCCCGGCGGACTCAACGCTTGGAGTCCGGCGGGCGGCGCGGGATGGGCAGTGGCCTGGTGTGGCTGCTGCTCCGGCCGTGGAGGGATCCACGATAGCTTGGCATGTCGGCTACGGCGGCGGCTGACATGTTTCGGCGTCGGTTCGTGCGTTGGCGGCGTGCGGCGGCCTTCGATTCATCTCCCCGTCGCCCACGCACCACTTCCGTCGAAGGACTGGGCTTTTCTCAGCTGTGGTACATCGCCCGTCTCGCGCCCGGCAGCAGGACCGCGCCCGTTTCGCGCCCGGCAGCAGGACCGCGCCTGTCTCGCGCCCGGCTGCAGGACCGCGCCTGTCTCGCGCCCGGCAGCAGGACCGCGCCCGTCTCGCGCCCGGCGGTAGGACCGCGCTAGTCTCGCTCCCGGCAGCAGGACGGGCCGATGGCGGCCAGTTGGGGGCAGCTCAGGGGTGCGAAAGGCGGGGCCTTTCCACCCGTCTCTATAGGTGGCGTGGCGCTGGGTTACTGGTGAGGTGGCGTCGAGGTCTTGGATGCCGGGGTGGCGGCCCTGGTGGTGGTGTCGCGGTGCTCATGGGCAAAGCCCGTGCCTTGGTGCTGCCTAATGACCATGGTCGTGTGGGCGGCATGGTCGCCGGGGTGTGGCGTTCGGTGGCGGTGAGTATGGGCTGGGGTGAAAACCTGTCCTATCTTCAGACGGACCGGCGGCAGCGAAGCTCGCTCCCTTCTTGAAGGCGTCGTCGCGGCCATCATTGCCCGTCATGTTGCTCTAGGGGAAACTCTGACTCTCGGGTCGGGCGGTGGCGGCGCTCCGGTGTCGTATCCTTCCTGAAGGCACCGCCTTGGAGCCCACGGTTCGTCATATGCGGCGTCATCTCTTCGCGGTGGCGTGTTCACGGTCGAGGACCCGGCTGCTCTTGTAGTGCCTGGGGTGGTGTTGCTGCGCTCAGCGCTTATGTATCTTGCCTTGGGTGTGTGCGTGTGTTGTGGTGGCGTGCGTTTGTACCGGGTTGTTGTTGGTCGATGCTTTATATATAAAGCGGGGCGAGAGCCTTTTTCGGTATACATGGACACATAGGGGGAAACAACAATTTTTGGATAAAAATTGCGAAAGCCAGAACTTGAACGCATGACCTTAGACCCTGATACCATGTTAAGCTTCGTGCACTAGGCAACGCAACCAAAAGTTGAACTGATGGAAAGGGCTAGGCAATCCACATATACACTTCAACAGAAAGGAACACCAACTCGACAAATAACTGGTGGGAAACTTGAGACTGTAAATCATCACTCCTTATGACCTTTTAAGTTCCATTCAAGATACTGAAACCAGGTAACCAGTACCTTGCTCACCTTATAGTGATTATACAATGTAATCGACCTTATACACGGTTTTTCCAGTAACCTAGGAGAGTACCTAGTACTGTTAGTCTGTTACACGGCCTAGTAGACATAGTTTTAATAAATTAGTGTTTTTGTGCTTTCTTCCCCTTAACTCAATACACTACTTAAATGTTTTGATTAAGTTTGCAAGTGTACTCTGATGCGTAACTTCCATGCACCCTTTCCTTCTATCCATATGTTAGCATGACAATAGAAAAGTGGACAATGCAACCTACGTAAGAGGCTTCTAACCGTGTGGGATGAACCATTGGTATATTATAACGTTATTAGCTTATTATCCATAGTACGATATACAGCATATATGTTACACGAGATACCTATTGAAAGTTAGACATCACCGGCTATTGGCCAATACCTCCCATCTACTCCTGCTCATTCTAGGAAAATCACAGAACTTTGAAGATGTAAACCCGTCTTGAACTATGTGGCAATGACACATCAAAGGCACTGTTTTATCGCATACAAAGTTAATATAATTATGGAAGTGTTACCTGGATGTAGTCAACCAGCTTTGAACCAGTCTCAAAAGAGCGATGATTTGTAAAGCGGCCAAAATCAATGAAACCACCCTGGGAGAGAAGAATTATTGAGATTGACCAAGACAAAAGCATTAGATAATCGTTAGATATGTATATACTATTTGTGTAATACCCCGTTGCATAGGGGGTTTCCTGCATATTTGCCACCTGTATGTCGATATATATTGTCCTATTTGCCTCATTTAATAAAATTTATCTTTATCGCAACATGGTATATATTAATATAATCAAATATAAAAATCAAACTGTCTACATTGAATTTGAACAAGAATTTTCACATATAATAAGCATGCTAAACGAGAAAGCACAGATGAGCAGATAAATGATGACTGACATAGTTGAACCTGAAAGATGAAGATGTTGGAAATAAGAGGGTACGTGTTGAACTGCTGCTCACCTACATAAGCTTATGCTTCTACCTATATTATATTTCTATATTTTTGCATACATGTGGGTACATACATATACAATTATATGAAGCTAATTTCTTTCTCTATGAAAGTGTGGTTCACTATAAATAATTGTTAAAACGTACTAAATGAAGCACCTATTTGGGAATTTCAATGGATCACATGCCCAACATACTGCAGTGTATCTTCTCTACACCCTAGAAACGCATATTATGTTGTTGGCACCTTAGAACATAGGTATAACTGCCGTGCCTGCACACTGGTGTGCGAATGTTTATAGAATCAAAACGATGGTGGTAATCATTTTATGCCTTGCCTATGTAAGTGCGAAGACTCCTGACACACTGAAACATCACTGGGCAGTTTATAGCATTTTGTGCTAGTAAGTGATTGCTAGATTTATCGTGTGTTTAAATGGAGTCGTTGAATTGAATAAGGCAGTTTCGCCATGTAAGGAACTCCCCATCCCCACCCCGTTTGAATATTTTCCATCTCAGAATATTTTCAATTTCATTAATGGCAATGTATGTCGATGCTGCATTCAGAGAGGTTGTACAATGAAACGAGCATGCAAGCAGAATGTCATGCTACTCCATCACCTTTTAATTAAGAACTGGAATATTTGACCATGGCGAACTTTAAACAAGATGAAGGAAACACTATAGATCATTGATACAAAAAATGACATACTACATACCGCCTGAGACCTTCTCTGCACATCTTTGCATAACTGGACAACCAAGTCAGAAGTTACTGAGCCCTGATAATGATAACACAGTGTTAGTGTAACTGGATACACTTCCGGTGAAACGGGATACATGGAAATAGACTATATGTTTTTTCAGAATAACTTGTAATGAACATATGATAAATTACCTCCTCATTGTATTCAAAATTCTTCCCGGCCAGGTGTGTCTAGCAACAGCTGAGGAGATAATGACATGAAAGAACCTGCTGTAATTTCTAAGTAGGCGTAATGAGTAGGGGGATTATAAGGATACGAAGTCAACAAGGTGGCTATCACTGTCGAATGTATAACAATGAGAACTTGGAACAGCAACAATAGCAGTGGCTGGCACATGGATGTACGCAGCCGCCAACAGCACTGCAGAGAGTAATGGAAATTTTAAGGATATGCTTAATAGGGGATACCTAGTATGGAAATTCAAATGAATTTAAAAGCATAACTGTGTTGATTTATCATGCTCAATACACGAGTATAGTATAACTAAGAACCATATTTCTGTGGCAGTATGAATGTGGAAAGAAGAGAGCAGAGGATCCTGGCAGTTAACAATTACAGTATCAAACTAACATACACTGCTATAAATTATCAAATAAGAATTGGCACATGATATAGTAACAGAACCCACTATAAGAAATAATAGCCATGTGCAACTTGGTAAGTTTGTTCATCACTAAATGGGTGGACAACTGATCCAAGAAAGCTTTTCATTGCATAGTAGTTGCTCGGAACAGCAGATGCAATGTATTAACTCAAGAAATACTGGGTTTTTTTTTCCCAGATGCACAGGATGACAAAAGCTGTGAATATCCATCCATATTTGTTTGGCCGCCAACTGACCTCATGCTTTACGCCAAATCAAAGTAGTACCTCTTATCTAGTATAACCATGAAATGGTCTTATAATAAAATCCTAAAGATGGTATTCTGATGATCAAAACACAGAGCAGGGGAGTGCTTCTAGAAGCACAAGGCTTAGAAAATCACCTATGATGAACGGGCAAAAAGCATCGAGGGGGCAGGAAGCGAAGATGCTCCGTTTGACCAACATGCTTATTCAGGTCTCAACAGCAGCACTGCCCTGTCAGAAAATGATGCATGACAAGGCACTGTCAGTAACTAGAATTCTATATTTAACCAGATGTACAGTCGCAACAAAGGCAAAGGGATTTGGGCAGGCAACATATAAAGTTCCCCTGATACTATTCCTCTATGCGGGGGCAAGGAATGGACATGGTGGTGCCGCCGCTAAACCCCAATCTTTTTTTGGGGGGAAACAGGCTTCTACTTACTACAGTAGAACAATCCAAGCAATTCCGCTGGCATCTGGGTGCTATCCTTTATCCAAGCAAGGCGGGTTAGGGCATTTTCCTTACCAATAATGCAAGGGGAAGAGATGAGGCACCGGCTGAAGCTGAATGTATCCCCTCCAGCCCTCTCCACTCCAGATGCGAGCGAGCGAAAGCCTTGGAGGTGCCGCGGCAGCCGGTGGACGTGGCTGCCCCAGCTTCTCCAACGGCGGGGCGGGGCGGGGCGGGGAAGAAAGCGAGGTCGGCGGCGCTGCTATCTGTCTTCTCCGCAGAGGGGGAACCGAGGAGCGTGGAGTGGAGTGGTGAGTGTAAATCCAATCGTGTAACGCCAGTAGCTTCTTCTTCTTTTTTTTTCTTTTTCTTTTTTTTTTTTGAGAATCACGCCCGTAGCTGGAGAAAAGCAAAATCTGGCTGAAAGAACTATGCTCAAGACGACCGCTCAGCCAATGCTCGCAATAGCATGGGCCGGACTGGGCAGCAAACAGATGGCGTTGAATGCGACGTTAAGCATTTTAGATTGTTTTTTGAATTTTGCACAAGTAGAGCCAATTTTTTTCTTTTGGAATAAGGTAGTACATAGAAGCCGCTCTCTTACAATTTCCACAAACGTATTTGCAAGTTTTTGAAAACGTAAGTTTTCGTGAAATAATAGGACCATTTGTGATCCAATGATAATGATGAGAAAACGAGAATAAGCAGTCTCATTTCCGTGCTCGATGCACCACCTGTTATTTTTTAGCTTATTTTAGATGATTGTAAGCATCCTGTTCCTTGATTAATTTAAGGCACTTCATTCGCGTGGGCGCGCAAAGATGCGTCCAAGATAAACCCAAACATGCCAATGTGAATTTGCAGTAACGTTGATGGATGAACTACTTGGTTAGTTCGCAAGCAAGATCGGTCAGAAGCTACTCGCTTCCAACATGCTGAGTGTGCAAGCAATCAAACTAGGAAGGGGCACACTCTCCATGTCTGGACATTTAATTTGCCATCAGTTTGGACTTTGGACGACTTCGCAATGCCCAGCACAAATATCAGCTCAGCTCCTCATCAAGGTGAATGGGAGAAAGAGCTCAGGCATCAGGCAAAATGCAACCTTCCAGTTCCAGGATTTAAATCCAAGCGACGATAACATAAACCTAAGGTTTGCTTTGCATTGCTAACTAGTAGTGGTTACTACAAGCGGAAGCAGTAATAAGCTCATCGACTCCGGGAGACACACACAACGCAAACTGTCTTCATAGTAAGCTTGATCTCGCAAATGAGCTCCTCTACAGGAGAACTTCTTTCACCTTGCCGTTCACCACAAGCTTGCACAGCCCATTGAACGCATCAGCATCTGCGACATAAACATGATAACAGGGTTTAATGTTGTTACAAGGCGGAGCAACAGTGTTGGCCAAAAGGAAAGCTGCTACAATGTAAAAAATATATAATTACTCCTGTTTGGCCTGCAAGAACATAACAAAGATATACATAAAACTTGAAGCCACAAGAAAGATTCCCCAAAATGAAGACTTATTTGCAATTAGCTGCGATAAGAATGCTGAAATGTTGGGCTATGCGCGGCAGCTTATGAGCTATAGGACCTAAATTTTTCCTACCAAAATAAAAATAATATGTTAACCTGAGATCTATTGTAAGATAATGAACACTTAAATTGGAAAATGATTTAAAATGACAAAAAATCCAGAAAAGATACACAAGTAGTAAATGTTCGGGCCCATTACCATTGTGTAAATTTTCGTGGAAAAAAATTCACCTTTACACATTGACGAAGAACTCCCAAGGATTCAATTTTTAGAGCACTAATACACATGGCATGAAAATTATTCGTTTTCCATGAAAAGTTACAAGCATATAAAGGACTGAAGCATTCACTCCCCCCGTTCACAAATATAAGATGTTTTGGACTTCAATATGGACTACATACGAACTGAAATGAATAAACACACACACACTAAAACGTGTCTATATACATCTGATTCAGGAAAACGCTAAAACATCTTATATTTGTGAACGGAGGGAGTACTTGAATAAAGTTTTTAACACTGTTTTTTACATTCAGAATATAGTGTTCCGGGGTGCACTTCTGAATTACCCCATTTAGGATGAAACTAAAGATGTGAGTCATTTTGCATAACGACCCAAGTCAGTTCTGGCTTTAGATTCTTAAGTATCGGGCAATAGTCTTAAGAGAACTAAGGAATATAATTTCTAAATTCTAGAATTTTGCATCCCAACACAAGCAATCACCTGTATTGTGCTGATGTTCTACAATAACATGAGTATGGATGAGAAATACAAATATTTTCTTATATAATCAAGAATGGCAAAGCCAAAGAACAAGCTAACAAGTGCGTGAGGGGATCTCATAGCATTGACCACTGCCAACTTTTGAAAAGAAAAAGTTCAGCTGCTCGTTACTGATTGAAGGTGGTAATGGAAAATAATAATTAAGAAAAAGGCAAAGCTCCTCTGATGTCTATGGAATTATGTAAAACATAACAAACTTCAATGTTGAACCCCGCAGCAGCAAGTATAATACAACCTTGAAGAGGCAAATAAAACCAATATAGGTGCATTAAATCTCACCAAAGTTGTCATCAAAATCTTTGCAAGTTTCAGCACTGATGGACTGGTCGTTGTCAGCAATCCCAATAACCTCTAGATAATGTGATTCACGGCCTTCCGAGGCACCTCTGATGGTCAACTGATGTCCATCAGTCGACTGCCCAACAAGAACTCCACCTTGAGTGTGTTGGAACTTAAGTACTGTACGCACTCTTTGCCCAACAAACATCTTGAGAGTCTCTCCATTGACGATTGCTGAACGAAATGATGCATCCATGTCCATGTCTGCAAAGTGTTAACTTCAGAATTATCAACTCAATTTAACAATATCAACCAATAAGAAGAGAACAAAAGAACTGCCCACGCATCTCCTTGTCACTATCATCATACCAAGCAAGCAAGCACATGACCAAGCCTTGGCCGCATGCATTGGTGCGATGAATGAGAGACAACAATGCTACATCCTAATTAACTAAATTGGCAGCTATGCCATAAGTTATAGCAGCGCCATGATGGCTACTAAAATTCACTGCAGCAGCAGTATTCACAACTGTCTGCTGTCATAATCCGTCCGTAATGGACAAAAAGACTTGTTTCAAACTGGATCAATTACACGGTTCTCCATTTTACATTTCAATGGCTTCTTGCGCGCATTGGTCACTGTCCCACAGGAGATCGGCCTTGGCGCGCTGAAGAAAGAACAGGAACAGTGTTCATACCAGGAAATCCGCGACTGGGGTGAAAATCCAGTGGAACGACAGACTAGAGGGGTCAGAGATCGCGGAAACTTCCGGATCTGGATTCGACTGCACACAGAAATCGAAGACCAGAACGGTGTACGCAAAGGCGAAATCAGCCCGGGCAGGGGTGGGACTGGCGGACTGCGTTAGGGTTCAGTTAAACCTAAACCCCCAAAATTCAGTGAAAACAATCTACCATTTTGGACCAGTCAAATCGAACGCACAACTAACACGATGCGTTGGAGTATCGGGCGAAGATTCGGAGAGGGGACGAAGCAGGCTTCGGAAAAATATTCGAAGAAAGCGAGGTCAGTCGGGAATGTTCGTACCGAGAGAGGAGATGAGCCTCGATCAATCTGTCTACTTCTGCGCAGCCCACCCCGGACGGAGATGGAAGCCTTCGAAGTGGCGCAGCGGAGGACTGCCCTGCTCTCGGCCGCGCTGGGGTTCTGCACTTCTGCTGGATTCGGAACGGGTGAGCCGGGCGGCGCGGCGAAAAGGAGGTTATTTGGGGCAAGCCCAGAAGGGAAGGGATAGCTAGCGTTTCCACCGGAAAATGTCATTCATTTTCACGAGAAGTGAGGACATTTTTAAGAAAAAATGTTCGTATGGCCTGGGTTGTCGCGCTTTGCTGCGCTGTTTGTGTCGTCGAGATTTCAAATTTTTTAGTTTAGAATGTGAGGGAGATGATGGTGTATGAAATTTTTATCCTATAATGTGATTTTTTTTGAACAAAATATGATGTTTTAGTTGGCCCTTTCTAAAGTTGTGCTGCCTATCAATTCATATATATGTGGACCGACAACCGCATGTACTAAATTGGTGTTGCAGTGTCGCATATTGATGATTTTTTTTCCACGTCATGAGAGGGTACGCAGGGGCTCATGTGTTTTTATAGGTTAATTGTTGCCGATTGATTCAAAAAATCATTGACTCGGTCAAAATCATGAACCAATTTCAAAATTAAACACCTCAATCGAAAACGTGGACCCAATCAAAATTATGAACCAAACCCAAAATTGAACACCTCAACCGAATAAAAACTATGAATCAGATTCAAAATAACCTCGATCAACATCGAGAATCAAATCTGAAATTGAATGCCTCAACTGAATGAGATAGATCCAAAATTAAGGAGCAAAGTGTATTTATGATGATGTATGGTCACTTTATAGGATGCATCCCCTAACAGTTGGTCAAACAGGCTTTGCCTCGCACGCGCATGAAACTTAAAATGATTTCAGGTTTTGTCTCACTAGGAACACTCGAATCGTTCATTTTCAGCGAGCCAAACTCGGGCGAGCGCGAGATAAGGAACGACATACACTTTGGTACAAGCATTGAGATGGCGGAAGACCCAAATATGCGGGCGTGAAATGTGGCGTCTCACCCCTTTATACTCGCTCCCTCTAGCAAGAGGACTGAACAAGCCTAAATATCGGCAGCGACTTAGATTTGCAGTACCTGTAGCGACGGCTTAGATCTCCGGCACCGGGACGTGCTCCTCCCTCCGTGAGTTGCTCGTCTCCTTCTCCGTCTCGTCATCGTCGTCATCGTCTCCAATGGCGGTAAGCCGCATATAACTGGAAGTGAATTGTTTCCCTCGAATGGTATTTTAATGTTGATGACAACAAGGATAGTGAAGAGTGAGGACTAATGTCTTTATCTTAGGAAATTGGTTACTCTATGGTTATCAAGGGAGATAGATGGACCCCTAATTCAAAAAGGGAAAAGATCTCTTTTCTTCGAAGACTTCGAGTATTTTGGGGGTTTTATCTAATCTTAGAAAATCATACTATTAAGAGGGGTCTCTCCTTGGATCAATGGTAAAACTTATTTTGGTACTCTCCTAAGTTCACATCCCATTGACGCCAAAATAGCCAAACTAAGCATTCCATCATCCACCATATATGCTCCTCAGGAATCCAAGATTGGAACTTCCCTCTATCCATTTTTGGCTTCCCGTACACCCTCTAGAAGTAACAGCCACACATTCCCGGACAACCTTTCGGGAGCTCCCAGAATCTGGTTGGCCTCTGTTGTCTAGCCGGAGTACGCCCCAAAACCAACCCCAGAATTTGGAGCCCCCTGAGTCGTCTCCAGAATCCGTTGTCACTTCTGGCATGTACTTCGGCTTGGCGTTAGTGGCTCTAGTGTTAGCTAGAAGGCGTGCTTTGGAACTAACAACGGAATCCAGGACACCCAAGCGAGAAGATTTTTGAGTGAGCTTGATGAGCCACAAGTATAGGGGATCTATGTAGCCTTTACGATAAGCAAAAGTATAGAACTCAACGAGGAGCAGAAAGAATTGAGAAGCAATTTTCGGCAAGGTTTCAGTGTAAATGTTGTAAAGATAATTTGATAGCAAGATAATTTGTAACAAGATAAATAGTAATAAAATTAATAGAGTGAAGCAAGTGGCCAATCCTTATGTATGTTAAGGACAAGCCGGTGGTGTTTCTTATAACAGCTAAAGTACTCCGAGGACACATGGGAATCTTGTCAAGTTACTTTCACCACCATTCGTTAACTTACCGTTCATTGATCTGGTAAGTACTGTGTGGGTGGACCAGACTATTCTTACTTGAATAAATACCTACTTATGATTATACCCTCCATGCAAGCATCCATAAATACAAGAGAGGTAACTAAGATAAATCTAACCATAGCATTAACTAATAGGATCCAAAACAACCCCTCAAGGAACAATTCATAAACCGGGATTTGAGTTTCTATCATTCCCGCAACCCATCATCTACAAACTAATTCCACAATGTCGTTACTGGTACCAGAACATGAAGAAAATCGAGTGAAACTAAACTCGCTTCGGATCTGTTCTATAAATAGAGCCAGGAGCGCCCGTGATACCCTCTGAGGCACGAGTTAGATTTTTCTCATAAAACAAAATATCCAGCTACACAAACTTGGTACTCAAGAAGGAGGCATGATTGACATTCCACCTAGATATTAATTGATGACACTTGGATAATCCAAGGATGGGTGTCTCAGCACTGGTGCAGAGACGTGCTATACAAATGGTTTTTAATCCCTTTCCATGACGGCATTTTAAACCGTCGTCTTGCCAGTGTGCGCGATAGGAGGGTCCTTCCCATGCGACCCAGAAACTGTCGGGGATAGGTGATACGTCTTCAACGTATCTATATTTTATTAAGTTATCATCCCATGTTTACAATAATTTTATATGGTTTTGGTATGATTTGATTAGAGCTAACCTAGACTAACGTTATTTTCAGCAGAACTACCATGGTATCTTTTTTGTGCAGAAATAGAAGTTCTTGGAATGGGCTGAAAATTTACGGTGATTTTTTATGGACCAAAAGAGACCCCCAAAGCACCGGAGCTGGGCCAGGAAGTGATCGAGGAGGCCACAAGCCTGGGAGGCGCGCCCTCCGAGCTTGTGGGCCCCTCGCCCCCCCCCCCCCCCTTGACGTGAGACCGACACCAAAAAATCATATAAATACCAAAGCCCCCGAAAAGAACCCTAGATGAGAAGTTCCACCGCTGCAAGCCTCTGTAGCCACCAAAAATGAATCGGGACCCCGTTCCGGTACCCTGCCGAAGGGGGAAATCATCACCGGAGGACCTCTTCATCACCCCGGCGATCTCCATGATGAGGAGGGAGTAGTTCACCCTCGGGGCTGAGGGTATGTACCATTAGCTATGTGTTTGATCTCTCGCTCTCGTGTTCTTGATTTGGCATGATCTTGATGTATCGCGATCTTTGTTAATACAGTTGGATCATATGGTGCTTTCCCCTCTCTATCTTGTTGTGATGAATTGAGTTTTTACCTATGAGGTTTCACCATTATCGAATTGAATACTTTGTTGGATTTGAGAACACTTGATGTATGTCTTGTGATGGGATATCCATGGTGACAATGGGATGTTCTATTGATTCACTTGATGTATGTTTTGGCACTCAACTCGTGTATTCCCAAGGTGACATTGGGGTAATCTATGCATAGGGGTTGATGCATGTTTTCATCCTTGTTTCTCCGGTAGAAATCTTGGGGCACTCTTTGAGGTTCTTTGTGTTGGATTGAATATTATGAATCTGAAGTTGTTTGATGCATGTCGTATAATTGACCCACGGATACTTGTGGTGACATTGGAGTATCTAGGTGACATTAGGGTTGATTGATGTGTATCATATGGTGTTATTTTAGTACGAACTCTAGGGCTGTTTGTGACACTTATAGGAATAGCTCAAAAAATTGATCAGAAAGAATAACTTTGAGGTGATTTCGTACCCTACAAGCAATTTCATCTTATGTTCTCCGTGATAGGAACTTTGGAGTGACTCTTTGTCGCACGTTGAGGGATTGCCATATGATTTAATTATGTTATCATTGTGGAGAGATTACACTAGTGAAAGTATGAACCCTATGCCTCATTTTCAAGCATTGCAATACCGTTTTGCTCACTTTTGTTACTTGCTACCTTGCTGTTTTTATATTTTGAGATTATAAAAACCTATATCTACTATCCATATTACACTTGTATCACCATCTCTTCGCCAAACTAGTGCACCTATACAATTTACCATTATATTGGGTGTGTTGGGGACACAAGAGACTCTGCGTTATTTGGTTGCAGGGTTGTTTGAGAGAGACCATCTTCATCCTACGCCTAATAAACCTTAGTTCATCCACTTGAGAGAAAAGTGCTACTGTCCTACAAAACTCCGCGCTTAGAGGCCCAACACGAGTCTACAAGAAGAAAGGTTGCGTAGTAGACATCAATGGGTCCTTCGGTCACACACGCGGGGCAAAATGAGCTCGTGTGCGATTGGGCGAGGCATCGGGGACAATTATACAGGCCCAATCTTTTCCGTTCGTATGTACATCCCACACAGTGAATCCCAGAAAAATGTTTTCGTTTGTATGTATATCACACACGATTTTTTATGTGGAAACGTTTGTGTAAGGTGGCCTAACACGCTGCCACCGTCACTCGACCGCAAACATTGAGATACCTGATTTTTAAATTTTAGTAAATCCAAAACTTGTCTGAAATTCATGAAACTTGGCATGCGATCATGGAGCGTCATCAACATGCCGTGGTAAAAAAATGGTCCCATTTGGGGCAGGTTTGTGTATAAGCTTCTCACAAACCAGAGCTTCTCACAACAAGCGTGTCGTTTCGGTAGGGAACATGCCACCTTTGGGGACAAAACGATATCCGTTGCCTCTTATTGCTTTCAAAAAAAATTCTAGTGTCAACATAGAACAACAGGAGTGTTTTTTTTAATTTTGGAATTTTTTGGGGTTCGTTTGGACATTTTTATACATTAACTGGGTTTTCCAGGAATTTTTCCTGAAAACTTACATTTCGGGGTTCGTTTGGACATTCTTAACATAAGGAACTATAGCAAGTTCATCTCCATAAGCATAATTCATATTGGCATCTTGGCCACAAGCATAACAAGCATCAAGTTCATCAAAAAGGGATATTTCAAATGAATCAACGGGATCATAGCAATTAACATAGCATTCATCCTTTGGTAAGCACGAAGGGAAATTAAATAATGTATGAGTTGAAGAGTTACTCTCATTAGAAGGTGGGCACGGGTAGCTAATCCGATCTTCCTCCTTTTATTCTTCGCTCTCCTCATCATTTTTTTATCCAATGAGCTCATAGTTTCATCAATTTCTTCTTCCATAGACTCCTGCAAAATATTAGTCTCTTCTTGGACAGCGGAGACTTTCTCAATAAATTCATCAATATCAGAGTTATATTTATAATTATCATAGCAATATTTAAGGATGGCAAAATTTTCAGGTATATAAACATCATCATCAAAAGCTTCATATTTTTCAAACAAAGATTCAATTTCATAAGCACCCTTAAAAGCAACAAATTCTTCTATTCATTCCACATCATAATAATCATATATACCATTAGCATAAGAAGCCAAGGTTTCATTTGTTGGAAATATGCCCTAGAGGCAATAATAAAATGGTTATTATTGTATTTCCTTGTTCATGATAATTGACTGTTGTTCATGCTATAATTGTATTAACTGGAAACCGTAATACATGTGTGAATACATAGACCACAACATGTCCCTAGTAAGCCTCTAGTTGACTAGCTCGTTGATCAATAGATGGTTATGGTTTCCTGACCATGGACATTGGATGTCATTGATAACGGGATCACATCATTAGGAGAATGATGTGATGGACAAGACCCAATCCTAAGCATAGCACAAGATCGTGTAGTTCGTTTGCTAGAGCTTTTCTAATGTCAAGTATCATTTCCTTAGACCATGAGATTGTGCAACTCCCGGATACCGTAGGAATGCTTTTGGTGTACCAAACGTCACAACGTAACTGGGTGGCTATAAAGGTGCACTACAGGTATCTCCGAAAGTGTCTATTGGGTTGGCACGAATCGAGACTGGGATTTGTCACTCCGTATGACGGAGAGGTATCTCTGGGCCCACTCGGTAATGCATCATCATAATGAGCTCAATGTGACCAAGTGTTTGGTCACGGGATCATGCATTATGGTACGAGTAAAGTGACTTGCCGGTAACGAGATTGAACAAGGTATTGGGATACCGACGATCGAATCTCGGGCAAGTAACGTACCGATTGACAAAGGGAATTGTATACGGGATTGATTGAATCCTCGACATCGTGGTTCATCCGATGAGATCATCGTGGAACATGTGGGAGCCAACATGGGTATCCAGATCCCGCTATTGGTTATTGACCGGAGAGTCGTCTCGGTCATGTCTGCATGTCTCCCAAACCTGTAGGGTCTACACACTTAAGGTTCGGTGACGCTAGGGTTGTAGAGACATTAGTATGCGGAAATCCGAAAGTCGTTCGGAGTCCCGGATGAGATCCCGGACGCCACGAGGAGTTCCGGAATGGTCCGGAGGTAAAGATTTATATATGGGAAGTCCTATTTTGGCCACCGGAAAATGTTCGGGATTTTTCGGTATTGTACCGGGAAGGTTCTAGAAGGTTCCGAAGTGGGGCCCACCTGCATGGGGGGACCCACATGAACGTGGGTAGTGGGGGCAAGGCCCCACACCCCTGGTCAAGGCGCACCAAGATCCCACCTTAGAAGGAATAAGATCATATCCCGAAGGGATAAGATCAAGATCCCTAAAAAAGGGGGATAACAATCGGTGGGGAAGGGAAATGATGGGATTTCTTTCCCCCACCTTTGCCAACGCCCCAATGGACTTGGAGGGCAAGAAACCAGCCCCCTCCACCCCTATATATAGTGGGGAGGCGCATGGGAGCAGCACCCCAAGCCCTGGCGCCTCCCTCCCTCCCGTGACACCTCTTCCTCCCCGCTTGCGCTTGGCGAAGCCCTGTCGGGATCCCGCTACTTCCACCACCACGCCGTCGTGCTGCTGGATCTCCAGCAACTTCTCCTCCCCCCTTGCTAGATCAACAAGGAGGAGACGTCCCCGCTCCGTACGTGTGTTGAACGCGGAGGTGCCGTCCGTTCGGCGCTAGGATCATCGGTGATTTGGATCACGGCGAGTACGACTCCATCAACCCCGTTCTCTTGAACGCTTCCGCGTGCGATCTACAAGGGTATGTAGATGCACTCCCCTCTCTCTCATTGCTAGCATCTCCTAGATTGATCTTGGTGACACGTAGGAAAATTTTGAATTTCTGCTACGTTCCCCAACAGTGGCATCATGAGCTAGGTCTATGCGTAGATTCTATGCACGAGTAGAACACAAAGTAGTTGTGGGCGATGATTTGTTCAATTTGCTTATCGTTACTAGTCTTATCTTGATTCGGCGGTATTGTGGGATGGAGCGGCCCGGACCGACCTTACACGTACTCTTACGTGAGACAGGTTCCACCGACTGACATGCACTTGATGCATAAGGTGGCTAGCGGGTGTCTGTCTCTCCCACTTTAGTCGGATCGGATTCGATGAAGAGGGTCCTTATGAAGGGTAAATAGCAATTGGCATATCACCATTGTGGCTTTTGCGTAGGTAAGAAACGTTCTTGCTAGAAACCCATAGCAGCCACGTAAAACATGCAACAACAATTAGAGGACGTCTAACTTGTTTTTGCAGGGTATGCTATGTGATGTGATATGGCCAAAAGGATGTGATGAATGATATATGTGATGTATGAGATTGATCATGTTCTTGTAATAGGAATCACGACTTGCATGTCGATGAGTATGACAACCGGCAGGAGCCATAGGAGTTGTCTTAATTTATTGTATGACCTACGTGTCAATGAAAAACGCCATGTAATTACTTTACTTTATTGCTAACCGTTAGCCATAGTAGTAGAAGTAATAGTTGGCGAGACAACTTCATGAAGACACGATGATGGAGATCATGATGATGGAGATCATGGTGTCATGCCGGTGACGAAGGTGATCATGCCGTGCCTCGAAGATGGAGATCAAAAGGCGCAAGATGATATTGGCCATATCATGTCACTTTATGATTTGCATGTGATGTTTGTCATGTTTACATCTTATTTGCTTAGAACGACGGTAGCATAAATAAGATGATCCCTCACTAAAATTTCAAGAGATGTGTTCCCCCTAACTGTGCACCGTTGCGAAGGTTCGTTGTTTCGAAGCACCACGTGATGATCGGGTGTGATAGATTTTAACGTTCGCATACAACGGGTGTTGACGAGCCTAGCATGTACAGACATGGCCTCGGAACACAAGCAAAACACTTAGGTTGACTTGACGAGCCTAGCATGTACAGACATGGCCTCGGAACACAAGAGACCGAAAGGTCGAACATGAGTCGTATAGTAGATACGATCAACATGGAGATGTTCACCGATGATGACTAGTCCGTCTCACGTGATGATCGGACACGGCCTAGTCGATTCGGATCATGTATCACTTAGATGACTAGAGGGATGTCTATCTAAGTGGGAGTTCATTAAATAATCAGATGAACTTAATTATCATGAACATAGTCAAAAGGTATTTGCAAATAATGTCGTAGCTTACGCTTTAGTTCTACTAAGATATGTTCCTAGAGAAAATTTAGTTGAAAGTTGATAGTAGAAATTATGCGGACTGGGTCCGTAAACTGAGGATTGTCCTCATTGCTGCACAGAAGGCTTATGTCCTTAATGCACCGCTCGGTGTGCTGAACCTCGAGCGTCGTCTGTAGATGTTACGAAACATCTGACATACACGTTTTGATGACTACGTGATAGTTCAGTGTGTGATGCTAACAGTTTAAAATTGTGGCACCAAAGACAGTTTTGAAACGTCGCAGAACATATGAGATGTTCCAAAGACTGAAATTGGGATTTCAGACTAATGCCCACGTCAAGAGGTATGAGACCTCTGACAAGTTTCTTAAGCCTGCAAACTAAGGGAGAAAAGCTCAATCGTTGAGCATGTGCTCAGATTGTCTGAGTACTACAATCACTTGAATCGAGTGGGAGTTAATCTTCCAGATGAGATAGTGATGGTTCTCCATAGTCACTGCCACCAAGCTATTAGAGCTTCGTGATGAACTATAACATATCAGGGATAGACATGATGATCCTTGAGCAACTCGCGATGTTTGACACCGCGAAAGTAGAAATCAAGAAGGAGCATCAATTGTTGATGGTTAGTAAAACCACTAGTTTCTAGAAGGGCAAGGGCAAGAAGGGATACTTCATGAAACGGCAAATCAGTTGCTGCTATAGTGAAGAAACACAAGGTTGAACCCAAACCCGAGACTAAGTGCTTCTGAAATGAGGGGAACGGTCACTGAAGCAGAACTACCCTAGATACTCCGTAGATGAGAAGGCTGGCAAGGTCGACAGAAGTATATTGGATATACATTATATTAATGTGTACTTTACTAGTACTCCTAGTAGCACCAGGGTATTAGATACCGGTTCGGTTGCGAAGTGTTAGTAACTCGAAATAAAAGCTGCGGAATAAACGGAGACTAGCTAAAGGTGAGATGACGATATGCGTTGGAAGTGTTTCCAAGGTTGATGTGATCAAGCATCGCATGCTCCCTCTACCATCGAGATTGGGGTTGAACCTGAATAATAATTATTTGGTGTTTGCGTTGAGCATAGACATGATTGGATTATGTTTATCGCAATACGGTTATTCATTAAAGGAGAATAATGGTTACTCTGTCTATTTGAATAATACCTTCAATGGTCTTGCACCTAAAATGAATGGTTTATTGAATCTCGATCGTAGTGATACACATGTTCATGCAAAAAGATATAAGATAGTAATGATAGTACCACATACTTGTGGCACTGCCACTTGAGTCATATTGGTATAAAACGCATGAAGAAGCTCCATGTTGATGGATCTTTGGACTCACTCATTTTTGAAAAGATTGAGACATGCGAACCATGTCTATTAGTATATATGCATGAAGAAAGTCCATACAGATGGATCATTTGGACTCACTTGATTTTGAATCACTTGAGACATGCAAATCATACCACATGGGCAAGATGACTGAAAGGCCTCATTTTCAGTAAGATGGAACAAGAGAGCAACTTGTTGGAAGTAATACATTTGATGTGTGCAGTCCAATGAGTGCTGACGCACGCAGTGGATATCGTTATGTTCTTACTTCACAGATGATTTGAGTAGATGCTGAGAATATTTACTTGATGAAACACAAGTCTGAATTATTCAAGTAATTTCAGAGTGAAGTTGAAGATCCTCGTGACAAGAGGATAAAATGTCTGTGATATGATCATAGAGATGAATATCTGAGTTACGAGTTTGGCACACAATTAAGAAATTGTGGAAATTGTTTCACGACTAATACCGCCTGGAACACCATATTGTGATGGTGTGTCCGAACATCATAACTGCACCCTATTGGATATGGTGCATACCATGATGTCTCTTATCGAATTACAACTATCGTTTATGGGTTAGGCATTAGAGACAACCGCATTCACTTTAAATAGGGCACCACGCAATTCCGTTGAGACGACACCGTATGAACTATGGTTTAGAGAAACCTAAGCTGTCGTTTCTTAAAAGTTTGGGGCTGCGACGCTTATGTGAAAAAGTTTCAGGCTGATAAGCTCGAACCCAAAGCGGATAAATGCATCTTCATAGAATACCCAAAACAGTTGGGTATACCTCCTATTTCAGATCTGGAAGCAAAAGCGATTGTTTCTAGAAACGGGTCCTTTCTCGAGGAAAAGTTTCTCTCGAAAGAATTGAGTGGGAGGATGGTGGAGACTTGATGAGGTCATTGAACCGTCACTTCAACTAATGTGTAGCAGGGCACAGGAAGTTGTTCCTGTGGCACCTACACCAATTGAAGTGGAAGCTTATGATAGTGATCATGAAACTTCAGATCAAGTCACTACCAAACCTCATAGGACGACAAGGATGCGTACTACTTCAGAGTGGTACATAATCCTGTCTTGGAAGTCATGTTGCTAGACAACAATGAACCTACGAGCTATGGAGAAGCGATGGTGGGCCCGGATTCCGACGAATAGCTCGAGGCCATAAAATCCGAGAGGATCCATGTATGAAAACAAAGTATAGACTTTGAAAGAACTACTTGATGGTCGTAAGGCTGTTGGATACAGATGGATTTTAAAGGGAAGACAGACAATGATGGTAAGTGTCACCATTAAGAAAGCTCGACTTGTCGTTAAGATGTTTTCCGACAAGTTCAAGGAGTTGACTGCGATGAGACTTTCTCACTCGTAGCGATGCTAAGAGTCTGTTAGAATTATAATAGCAGTTACTGCATTATTTATGAAATCTTGCAGATAGGATGTCAAAACATTGTTTCCTCGACGATTTTCTTGAGGAAAGGTTGTATGTGATACAACCAGAAGGTTTTGTCAATCCTGAAAGATGGTAACAAGTATGCAAAGCTCCAGCAATCCTTCTAAGGATTGGAGTAAGCATCTCGGAGTTGGAATGAACGCTTTGATGAGATGATCAAAGATTTTGGGTTTATACAAAGTTCATGAGATACTTGTATTTCCAAAGAAGTGAGTGGGAGCACTATAAATTTTTTGATGAGTATATGTTGTTAACATATTGTTGATCAGAAATGATGTAGAATTTCTGGAAAGCATCCAGGGTTATTTGAAAAGTGTTTTTTTAATGGAAAACCTGGATTAAGCTACTTGAACATTGAGCATCAAGATCTATAAGGATAGATCAAAAACGCTTAATAGTACTTTCAAATGAATACATACCTTGACAAGATTTTGAAGGAGTTCAAAATAGATCAGCAAAGAAGGAGTTCTTGGCTGTGTTACAAGGTGTGAGTATTGAGTAAGACTCAAGACCTGACCATGGCAGAAGAGAGAGAAAGGACGATGGTCGTCCCCTATGCTTTAGACGTAGGCTCTACAGTATGCTATGCTGTGTACCGCACCTGAAGTGTGCCTTGCCATGAGTTAGTCAAGGGGTACAATAGTGATCCGGGAATGGATCACATGACAGTGGTCGAACTTATCCTTAGTATCTAGTGGACTAAGGAATTTTCTCGATTATGGAGGTGGTAAAACAGTTCGTCGTAAAGGGTTACGTCGATGCAAACTTTGACACTAATCCGGATGACTCTGAGTAGTAAACCGGATTCGTATAGTAGAGCAGTTATTTGGAATAGCTCCAAGTAGCGCGTGGTAGCTACATCTACAAGATGACATGGAGATTTGTAAAGCACACACGGATCTGAATGTTGCAGACCCGTTGACTAAAACCTCTCTCGTAAGCATAACATGATCAAACCCTAGAACTCATTGAGTGTTAATCACATGGTGATGTGGACTAGATTATTGACTCTAGTGAACTTTGAGTGTTAATCACATGGTGATGTGAACTAGATTATTGACTCTAGTGCAAGTGGGAGACTGTTGGAAATATGCCCTAGAGGCAATAATAAAATGGTTATTATTGTATTTCCTTGTTCATGATAATTGTCTGTTGTTCATGCTATAATTGTATTAACTGGAAACCGTAATACATGTGTGAATACATAGACCACAACATGTCCCTAGTAAGCCTCTAGTTGACTAGCTCATTGATCAATAGATGGTTATGGTTTCCTGACCATGGACATTGGATGTCATTGATAACGGGATCACATCATTAGGAGAATGATGTGATGGACAAGACCCAATCCTAAGCATAGCACAAGATCGTGTAGTTCGTTTGCTAGAGCTTTTCTAATGTCAAGTATCATTTCCTTAGACCATGAGATTGTGCAACTCCCGGATACCGTAGGAATGCTTTTGGTGTACCAAACGTCACATCGTAACTGGGTGGCTATAAAGGTGCACTACAGGTATCTCCGAAAGTGTCTGTTGGGTTGGCACGAATCGAGACTGGGATTTGTCACTCCGTATGACGGAGAGGTATCTCTGGGTCCACTCGGTAATGCATCATCATAATGAGCTCAATGTGACCAAGTGTTTGGTCACGGGATCATGCATTATGGTACGAGTAAAGTGACTTGCCGGTAACGAGATTGAACAAGGTATTGGGATACCGACGATCGAATCTCGGGCAAGTAACGTACCGATTGACAAAGGGAATTGTATACGGGATTGATTGAATCCTCGACATCGTGGTTCATCCAATGAGATCATCGTGGAACATGTGGGAGCCAACATGGGTATCCAGATCCCGCTGTTGGTTATTGACCGGAGAGTCGTCTCGGTCATGTCTGCATGTCTCCCAAACCCGTAGGGTCTACACACTTAAGGTTCGGTGACGCTAGGGTTGTAGAGACATTAGTATGCGGAAATCCGAAAGTCGTTCGGAGTCCCAGATGAGATCCCGGACGCCACGAGGAGTTCCGGAATGGTCCGGAGGTAAAGATTTATATATGGGAAGTCCTATTTTGGCCACCGGAAAATGTTCGGGATTTTTCGGTATTGTACCGGGAAGGTTCTAGAAGGTTCTGAAGTGGGGCCCACCTGCATGGGGGGACCCACATGAACGTGGGTAGTGGGGGCAAGGCCCCACACCCCTGGTCAAGGCGCACCAAGATCCCACCTTAGAAGGAATAAGATCATATCCCGAAGGGATAAGATCAAGATCCCTAAAAAAGGGGGATAACAATCGGTGGGGAAGGGAAATGATGGGATTTCTTCCCCCCACCTTTGCCAACGCCCCAATGGACTTGGAGGGAAAGAAACCAGCCCCCTCCACCCCTATATATAGTGGGGAGGCGCATGGGAGCAGCACCCCAAGCCCTGGCGCCTCCCTCCCTCCCGTGACACCCCTTCCTCCCCGCTTGCGCTTGGCGAAGCCCTGCCGGGATCCCGCTACTTCCACCACCACGCCGTCGTGCTGCTGGATCTCCATCAACTTCTCCTCCCCCCTTGCTGGATCAACAAGGAGGAGACGTCCCCGCTCCATACGTGTGTTGAACGCGGAGGTGCCGTCCATTCGGCGCTAGGATCATCGGTGATTTGGATCACGACGAGTACGACTCCATCAACCCCGTTCTCTTGAACGCTTCCGTGTGCGATCTACAAGGGTATGTAGATGCACTCCCCTCTCTCTCATTGCTAGCATCTCCTAGATTGATCTTGGTGACACGTAGGAAAATTTTGAATTTCTGCTACGTTCCCCAACATCATTATCATTAAATTCACATGAAAAGGGAAGATGTGGAGCATTCATCCTAGAGCAACAAGTAAAATCATATCTCTGACATAAATTCCAAGCATACCAATGCAACATATGAATTTGATCCCATAAAAGTTTCCCTTTTTGTGTCAAGCGATAATCCCTGAAGTATTCACGTTGATCCAACGTTACTCCCATTATCAAGTTGAATGGGGTTTTCTCAGGATTATCAAAGTAGTGCATAATATTTTTCACATAACGAGCATCGAGGGTTTTAGGAGGTTCCCCATCTCCATGAGTAGCAAGTACCACTATTTTTTTTTGGTGTTTCGTGTTCCATATCCATAACTAAAGATAGAGAACAACTTAGAACAAAAAATAAAAACTACTTAGTGATAAAGCAAACAAGCACACACGAGAATATTCACCCCACGCTATTGCTCCCCGGCAACGGTGCCAGAAAAAGGTCTTGATAACCCACAAGTATAGGGGATCAATTGTAGCCTCTTTCGATAAGTAAGAGTGTCAAAACCAACGAGGAGCTAAAGGCAGAACAAATATTCCCTCAAGTTCTATCGACCACCGATACAACTCTATGCACACTTGACGTTTGCTTTACCAAAAACAAGTATGAAACTAGTTTGTAGGAGTGATGCTAGAACTACTTTGCAAGAATAAAACTAGAAGTACTTTGCAAGATAATAAAAATTAGGTGTTTAGTAAAAGGGTTTGTGTCAACAAGAAAGTTATTTGTCCCTAGGCAATCGATAACAAGTACCGGTAATCATTCTTGTAATTTTATATGAGGGAGAGGCATGAGCTAACATACTTTCTCTACTTGGATCATATGCACTTATGATTGGAACTCTAGCAAGCATTCGCAACAACTAAAGATCATTAAGGTCGTGAAACCCAACCATAGCATTAAGTATCAAGTCCTCTTTACTCCCATACGCCATAACCCACCTACTCGGGTTTAAGTTTCTGTCACTCTCGCAACCCACTGATGACCCACAAGTATAGGGGATCTATCGTAGTCCTTTCGATAAGTAAGAGTGTCGAACCCAACGAGGAGCAGAAGGAAATGATAAGCGGTTTTCAACAAGGTATTCTCTGCAAGCACTGAAATTATAGGTAACAGATAGTTTTGTGATAGGATAATTTGTAACGAGCAACAAGTAACAAAAGTAAATAAAGTGCAGCAAGGTGGCCCAATCCTTTTTGTAGCAAAGGACAAGCCTGGACAAACTCTTATATAGAGAAAAGCGCTCCCGAGGACACATGGGAATTATCGTCAAGCTAGTTATCATCACGTTCATATGATTCGCGTTCGGTACTTTGATAATTTGATATATGGGTGGACCGGTGCTTGGGTGCTGTTCTTACTTGAACAAGCATCCCACTTATGATTAATCCCTACTACAAGCATCCGCAACTACAAAATAAGTATTAAGGTAAACCTAACCATGGCATGAAACATATGGGTCCAAATCAGCCCCTTACGAAGCAACGCATAAACTAGGGTTTAAGTTTCTGTCACTCTAGCAACCCATCATCTACTTATTACTTCCCAATGTCTTCCTCTAGGCCCAAACAATGGTGAAGTGTCATGTAGTCGACGTTCACATAACACCACTAGAGGAAAGACAACATACATCTCATCAAAATATCGAACGAATACCAAATTCACATGACTACTAATAGCAAGACTTCTCCCATGTCCTCAGGAACAGACGTAACTACTAACAAAGCATATTCATGTTCATAATCAGAGGAGTATTAATATGCATAAAGGATCTGAACATATGATCTTCCACCAAATAAACCAACTAGCATCAACTACAAGGAGTAATCAACACTACTAGCAACCTACAGGTACCAATCCCAGACTTAGAGACAAGAATTGGATACAAGAGATGAACTAGGGTTTGAGAGGAGATGGTGCTGGTGAAGATGTTGATGGAGATTGGCCCCCTCCCGATGAGAGGAGCGTTGGTGATGACGATGGCGATGATTTTCCCCTCCCGGAGGGAAGTGTCCCTGGCAGAACAGCTCTGCCGGAGCCCTAGATTGGTTCCGCCAAGGTTCCGCCTCGTGGCGGCGGAGTCTCGTCCCGAAAGCTTGCTTATTATTTTTCTTCGGACGAAAGACTTCATATAGCAGAAGATGGGCACCGGAGGGCCAACAGGGGGCCCATGAGGCAGGGGGGCGCGCCCCCCACCCTTGTGGCCAGGGTGTGGGCCCCCTCTGGTATTTCTTCCGCTCAGTATTTTTTATTATTTCCAAAAATAACTTCCGTGGAGTTTGAGGACTTTTGGAGTTGTGCAGAATAGGTCTCTAATATTTGCTCCTTTTCCAGCCCAGAATTCCAACTGCCGGCATTCTCCCTCCTTATGTAAACCTTGTAAAATAAGAGAGAATAGGAATAAGTATTGTGACATAATGTGTAATAGTAGCCCATAATGGAATAAATATTGATATAAAAGCATGATGCAAAATGGACGTATCAACTCCCCCAAGCTTAGACCTTGCTTGTCCTCAAGCGGAAGCCGATAACGATAAATATGTCCACATGTTTAGAGGTAGAGGTGTCGATAAAATAAAATACGGACATGAGGGCATCATGATTATTCTCATAACAGCAACATAAATGGATAATGTCATATGATTTCTTATGCTCAAGTAATAATCTATTCACAATGCAAAGTATGAATCAGAAACATCATTGAGAACTAACAAGCTATAATCTCAATCATTGAAGCAATTGCAATTTATCATAACATCAGAAAGAGTCTATGTCAGAGCTTTTCAGCAAGTCCACATACTCAACTATCATCTAGTCTTTCACAATTGCTAACACTCACGCAATACTTGTGGTTATGGAGTTTTAATCGGACGCAGAGAAAGATAGGGGCTTATAGTTTCGCCTCCCAACCTTTTACCTCAAGGGTAATGTCAACAATAATAGTTCATGCTAACTTACATCCAATTATATATATATATATATATATATATATATATATATATATATATATATATATCAGGATCTTTCCAACACACTATGCTTGCCAGAGGATAAAATGTAAAAAGGAAAGGTGAAGATCACCATGACTCTTGCATAAGGTAGAAGATAAAAGTAAAAGATAGGCCCTTCGCAGAGGGAAGCAGAGGTTGCCATGCGCTTTCAGGGTTGGATGCACAAAATCTTAATGTGAAAGAACATCACTTTATATTGCCACTTGTGATATAGACCTTTATTATGCAGTCCATCGCTTTTATTTCTTCCACATCACAAGATCGTATAAAGCTTATTTCCTCCACACCAATCAATCGTACATATTTAGAGAGCAATTTTTATTGCTTGCACCGATGACAACTTACTTGAAGGATCTTACTCAATCCATAGGTAGATATGGTGGACTCTCATGGCAAAACTGGGTTTAAGGGTGTTTGGAAGCACAAGTAGTATCTCCACTTGGTGCAAAGAATTTGGCTAGCATGAGGGGGAAAGGCAAGCTCAATGTAACGCCCACGATGCGGCTATATCTCCCACGTGTCGAGGCACGACTTAGAGGCATAACCGCATTGTGGTTTTGTCGCAAGAAGGGTCATCTTCACACAATCCCATGTAATGAACAAGAATGGGATAACGAGAGTTGGCTTACAATCGCCACTTCACACAATACATAAATATAAATCATACATCATTCAAAATCCACACATAGACCGGCTACGGTCAAATTCATATGAAAATAAGATAACCCCAAATGCTAGATCCCCGATCGTCCCAACTGGGCTCCACTACTGATCATCAGGAAAAGACACATAGTAATGACCACGTTCCTCATCGAACTCCCACTTGAGGTCGATTGCGTCATCTGCACTGGCATCGTCGACACCTGCAACTGTTTTGGTAGAATATGTGAGTCACGAGGACTCAGCAATCTCACACCCGCGAGATCAAGACTATTTAAGCTTATAGTAAAGGATGGTGTAATGAGGTGGAGCTGCAGCAGGCACTAAGCATATATAGTGGCTAACATACGCAAAAGAGAGCGAGAAGAGAAGCAACTGAACGGTCGTCATCTAGTAATGACCAAGAAGTGATCCTGAACTCCTACTTACGTTATTCATAACTCAAACCGTGTTCACTTCCCGAACTCCGCCGAGAAGAGACCATCACGGCTACACACACGGTTGATGTATTTTAATTAAGTCAAGTGACAAGTTCTCTACAACCGGACATTAACAAATTCCCATCTGCCTCATAACCGCGGTCACGGCTTTCGAAAGATAATACCCTATAGGGGTGTCCCAACTTAGCCCATCATAAGCTCTCACGGTCAACAAAGGATAAACCTTCTCCCGGAAAGACCCGACCAGTCTCGGAATCCCGGTTTACAAGACATTTTGACAATGGTAAAACAAGACCAGCAAAGCCGCCCAATGTGCCGACAAATCCCGATAGGAGCTGCACATATCTCGTTCCCAGGGCACAACGGACGAGCCAGACGTCGGGTTGGCATAGACCCTGGTTGCCCAGGGGGCGCCGGACATCGCTCGGTGTGGGCCAGCACTCGAAGGAGCACTGGTCCGGGGGTTTAAATAAAGATGACCCTCGGGCTCGCGAAAACCTGGGGGAAAAAGGCTTAGGTGGCAAATGGTAAAACCAAGGTTGGGCCTTGCTGGAGGAGTTTTATTCAAGGCGAACTGTCAAGGGGGTCCCATAAATCACCCAACCGCGTAAGGAACGCAAACTCAAGGAACATAATACCGGTATGACGGAAACTAGGGCGGCAAGAGTGGAACAAAACACCAGGCATAAGGCCGAGCCTTCCACCCTTTACCAAATATATAGTTGCATT
This sequence comes from Triticum aestivum, assembly GCF_018294505.1. Classification (NCBI taxonomy): domain Eukaryota; kingdom Viridiplantae; phylum Streptophyta; class Magnoliopsida; order Poales; family Poaceae; genus Triticum; species Triticum aestivum. The sequence goes on along the minus strand of NC_057802.1, from coordinate 171,089,478 downwards.
AATAAGATATTGTGATATTCCAAAATATATCCATGTTCCAACATGGAACCAACTTCAACTTCCCCTGCAACTAGCAACGCTATAAGAAGGGCTGAGCAAAAGCGGTAACTTAGCCAAACAACGGTTTGCTAGGCAAGGATGGTTAGAGGCTTGACATGGCAATATGGAAGGCATGATATAGCAAGTGGTAGGTAGCGCAGCATGGCAATAGAACGAACAACTAGCAAAGCAAAGATAGAAGTGATTTCGAGGGTATGGTCATCTTGCCTGCAAGGTTCTCAGAGTTGTCGAAAGCTTGATCCTCGTAAGCGTACTCAACAGGTTCCTCATTCACGAATTCGTCTCCCGGCTCTACCCAAAACAAGAACACAAGCAACGGAACCACAATCAAACACGGGAAATGTCGTGGAATTGTCACGACAGATGTCCTCGAGCTAGGACTTAGTCGTGGAGCCATCGCAGCTAGGAAGCTTAAAGGGGTTAAGCGGGACAAGGAACACGAGGGTTATACTGGTTTGGCCCCTTACGGTGAAGGTAAAAGCCTACGTCCAGTTGAGGTGGTATTGATTAGGGTTTCGATGAGCAGGGAGCTTGATTGCTATGCCTGGCTCTCCATCAGATCTTTCTCATCCTGAACCGCCGCCGGGTCGTCCCTTTATATAGAGAGGTTGACGCCCAGCAGCTCTCAAAGTCCCGGCCGGCTCATAACAGTGTCCGGCTCGGACTCTTATCTATTTTTTCCTTACACTACAAGTCTACCCTAACGGCGGCTAATGCTACGGGCCTTAAGCCATCTCCGGGTCTTGGGCCCATTATTGACCCGCCGTCTTCATCTTTGGTGCTGGGCTTCGCGTAGTGACCATCATGGGTAACCCGGCCCCTCCTGGGCGGGTGACTCCGACGACTATATCCTCAACATTAGGCCCCAGATTGATTTGAGCCGGCTCATGTAATCTTCAATGCTTTCAATAGAAAATCTTCCGGCTTATAGTTGTGTGAAGGCTATAACCCGTCGTGACGTCATCTTCTGGATTCCGGGTAACCCGCCGTGACATCATCTTCCATTAAATCCATTTTTTACTCCACCATATCCGCAAGGATCTTATCTTTAACTGCCGTCCCGAAAATCGAGGCGTTTATATGGCGAGATAACCACGTCGTGGCCTCCTCGTTTCTCGCGTCCACTTATGAGCCTTACCTTATAAATAGCCCGGCCCATGAGCCTCTGGTCACTCGTCGCCTCTATCTTCTTCCTCCTCTCGCCTACTGTGCTGCCGCCCGAGCTCTGCCGCCGCCACCGCGGATCTCCTCGTCCTCACCGACTCCGGCGGCTGCATCAACCTGTCGTGTCCAGAGAAAACGGCGGCGACCTCCGCAACTCACCAGCACCCGTAAGCCCTCGCCACTCCATAGAGCAGATCCACATTAGGTTCTTGCTGTTCTTCCCGTGTTCTTCGCCGTTCCTCGCGAGTTCTTGGTAGATTTCAGTATTACCACCCTTTCTGATCTTTAGACTGTACAGAACTGTTGCGGTAGTTGTTTCACACCCATTCCCAATGTACATAGATCCCTTCTCATTGCGTAAAGGCTCTGTTCGAACCGATGAACTTCTTCTGCGTCTGTTTTTAGGTCTAGAAACTTTTCCTTTCCAGTCGATCGTTTGATCCAGAATAATTACTGTGATCTGTGAAACCTGTTTGCGCCACACTTAGTCAAAATTTCATCTGTTTAGCTATAGCGGCTCATATCTCCGGCTTAAAAAAGCCACGCGCCGTAAAACTTTCCGGCTCAAAAGAAGCCACGCGCCGTAAAATTTGCCGGCTTATTTATGATAAAGCTGTAGACAATTTGAATTACTCTCACTACGTTCAGCGGCTTAGATAACCCGATGCCCTTAGTCATATGTCATTAGGCCCCTTCATAAGCCGCCATTTTAAATATTTGAGCTGTAAGCTTCCTCCGGCTTATAATTGAACCGGACATTTCCTTTTATCATAGGCTTCCGACTTTTGCCATGCCTCCCAAAGCTCCCAAAGCACCCATCACGTGCAACTGGATGAGGTCCAACGTCACTGATGAAACCTTAGCGGACTTTGTGAAGACGGGCTACCTGCCCAAAAAGGATGTCATGTCTTACCGTGCCCCTGACCCGTCAGAGGAGAGACCACAGCCAAGGGACGGGGAGGTGGTAATATTTGTGGATCACATGAGCCGGGGCTTCGCACCGCCCGGCTCAAAGTTCTTTAGAGATGTGCTGAGTTTCTTTGATCTGCGGCCACAAGACATAGGACCCAACTCTGTGTCCAATATCTGCAACTTCCAAGTGTTCTGCGAAGTCTACCTTGGAGAAGAGCCCAGCCTTCTGCTCTTTAGAGAGCTATTCTATTTGAACCCCAGAATGAGTGCGCCAACGGACCGAGCCTGGAACTTGGTGGAATCTCCATCCAACGCCGGAGAGACTGCCTCTTTCCTTACGCTGAGCCGCCCAGCCATCCAAAGGACTGGAACCAGACGTGGTTTTACTGCCAGGACACGTCTCCGGCTGACGAGAGCCCTCTGCCCGGCTTTCGTGCCGTGCGTCTGGAACCAAACCACCCTCTGCCCGATAAACTATCTCAGGCGGAGCGTCAACCTCTGATCCCCACCATCAACATGATCAAGGCTCTCCTGGGCAACGGTCTCAACGGCATCGATCTGGTCCGGGTTTGGATCTCGTGGCGGGTGATCCCCTTGAGCCGCCGCCCCGGCTTAATGTGTGATTACATGGGCCGGAAATATGACCCCCTGCGACATAGCCGCAACGATCTTCCTGAAGACGTTGTTGAAGATATGACCAAGGCCCTCTTGAATGAGAGCTTGGCAGACTGCGGGAGGACCGGCTTAAGCCCCTTCTGCAAGACCAACCCGGCCCCAGCGGTAAGCCGCTGATCTGAACATCTTATTTTCTCCTTTAGATAGTTTTCATCTGAACCTTAAGAAATCTTCATTGTATTTTTCAGGCTGATGATAAATTCTGGAAGGTCAAGTATGACCATGAGGCGGCCAAGAAGGCCAGGAAGGCTAAGAAAGCCGCCAGGAGAGCCGCTCCCCGCAAGAAGGGAAGCAGGCCTACTGCCTCAGAGCTGCTTCAACTAAGTGACAGCTCCGAGTCAGAGGTAACCCCTGAACCTGTAAGCTCTTGTTGCATTTCTTGTTTATTCCTGTCCACCTTATTGATACTGATCATCAGCAGGATGACACCGGAGCAAGTAACCCGGTGACTGAAGAGGTAATGACACTTTCCTCCGACTCGGAGCCCTTGCCAAGGCTGAAAGTCCGAAGAGTAACCCGGAAAGTAAGATTTTCACATCCTTTAGCTTATCAAGATCCTCATTTTCTTTTGAAGCAACAGATTCATGAGAGCCGGCGGCACACCCGGACCAACAAGGATGCTGACCTCTCCTCCGATTTACCTGAGGCGTCAAGGAAGCGCCGGACCGAGGTTATCTCCAACTTATATCCTTTTCATCCTTTGGCGGGTGTTATACGTCAACCGCTCAATTCTTTTGATTCGAATTATCAGGAAACTTCACTCTCCTCTGGCGACTCTATGCAATCGAACCTGCCGGCTTTCAAGACCGTACCCGGGTAATGATGATCATCTCTTGTTGTGCTTATCTTTACTCATACTTTTGTACTAACCTTGTGTCCTTTCAGTGCTCAAGCAAAGCTCAGTAAAAGAGCAAAGAAGAATAAGTCGGTCGAAGAGACGGTCTTGCTTGAGCCGGAGGTTTCAGCTCAAGAGCCGCCAGCTGCTTCTGCTCCTGAAGCCACCACTCCAATTGATGAACCAGCCATGGAGACCTCCACCAACCTGGATATCTCCAGCCCGGCTCAGCCGGCCGATGACCCGGACGTGGTAATCACCCGGACGGAGTTTGTCGAGCCGGGGAGACCCACCGCGCTGGCTAAGTGCTCTGCGAAGGAAGAGTTGCTAGAGCGCCACCGGGCCAAGCTGGACATCACCAACTACGCCAACCTGAGCATTGGAGAGATCATCTCCGGCTATGTCAATCAAGTGCACAGCAGCCGGGACTTGGAGATTGACATGGTGAAGCAGATACAACAGAAGTCTGAGGTACCACTCTATTGCTTACTGCATAATCATCTTTACTATACTAGCCCCCAAGTCTACGACTTATGATAGAATATGTTGTAGACTTAACTTCCGGCTTACTTCCATGAACCGGTAATTTGTAGATAGAGACTTTCGACATGCATTAGCCCCCAAGTGCCAAGTGTCTTTGCTTGGAAAGCGCTTGGGACTTTAAAATTGCATAATAACTGTTCATACTATAACCCGGAAATTGTGCAGGCTACTTGCAAGAAGTTTGAGGCTGATATCTCTGATCTGAAGAACCGCCTGAGGACGCAGGAAACTGAGACCCGGAAGGCCAACGCCAAATTTGAGTCCAGTATTGCTGCTCAAGAGAAGCTGAAGAAGAACTTTGAAGCTGAAAGGAAGACTTGGGCCGAAGAGAAGGCTACTCTGGTGAGCCGGGCCGAACAGGCGGAGAAGGCTCTGACGGAGAGAACCGCCGAACTCTCCGGCTTAAAGCGCCACGTGTCACAGATGGTCGCCGCAATCTTCGGTAAGTCATTCCACCAGTTCTCGTCAAGTTTATAATCTTTATGTCTCATAACTCCCATCATTGCCAGCGGCTTATCTTACTCTGTTAAACAGGCCCCAGAAGCACCAACCTCAATCAGAACATGCTGACCAAGCTGAAGGCCGTGTACACCCTGGTGGAGCAACTCTACACCGGGTCACAGCGCGCTTTGGCCGTGGTGGCCCTATCCAATGAGGTTCCGACTCACCTGGCGGAAGTTCTTCGCCGGCTTGCCGTTCTTCCTCAGCGTGTCCAAGAGCTGCGACGGGCCTCTGCAAGAGCCGGAGCCATAGCTGCTCTAAGCCGGGCCAAGGCTTTCCTTCCAGAGCTAGACCCGGCGGACATTGCACTTGGTTACCCCAGCTTGAAGGAAGACGGCACCCCTTTCGACCAAAAGGACTTTGCTGCCTGTGTGAAGATCGTGCGCCCGGTGGCCACCCTGATTGGGAATGACACTGATCTGACCAAGTACCAGCCGGGCTACGATGCAGAGAATCAGAGGATCCCCACTCCGCGTTATGAAGCCATCAGCTTAGTCCCGCCGACTCGTAAGCACACCTTTGCTCTGGAAATTGACCCGGCCGGGTTAACTGACGAGGAAGCTCAATTTGAAGCTTTGAGCGGCATTGACTGGAAATCGTCAACCTTCCAGGTCTTGGGAATAGCCGGAGGAGCGGAGAGGGATGAGCCGGAAGCTTCGACCCGGCAAGCATCTTGACTCTTTAGGCGGCTTGTTAAACAATGCTTCACCCTTTTGGACTCGGGGAGTCTTGTAATAGAATAGGACCAACATTTTAACTTTGTCGTGCCATCGTGCACGTGCTGAATGCTTAATTCCATTGAAGTTGCTTCCTTATATTCCTCCGGGTCATAATTGTTCATTCATTTTCCTTAAGCTCAAATAGTTGTCTTTAACTATCCTGCATAGAAAAACAAATCACAAGTCTCTATGCGGCTTACCGCACTGAGAATCATAGTCTCATACATATAACCCGGAATATAAATCTAAGTCACGAAAGACTGACCCTCAATTATGTCCTTGATATATCCATAATAACACACTTACAGGCCTTCAAGTACACTTCCGGTTTATATTACCCGGATAATAAGGTTGGTACCTCAACTCTGGTTTACCAGTCTTGATAATGCTGATTGTGTGCGACTAGCACTATGAATCAAAGTTAAGCCGGCGGAACAAGAACCGCCGTGTATACTGTTGATACAACCAGAAGAACTTGTTGTAAATCGGAAAGTCAAAACCTTAGGGGCTTCCGGTTCGAATACGACCAGAGACCGGTCCCAAAGGGGTTAAGCTAAGATTCGAATGCGATCATATAGCCCCCAGTGGGTTTGGCGATGCCGATCAAGAGGGTACGGACAACTATGTTCTCTTTGGTTCGAATACGACCTATGTTTGAACAGGAAGCCCCCAAATGACCTTAAGAGTTATTTATTGACGCTGATTCAAATACGATCCACGTCGGTTCCCAAAGGGGGTTGAGCTATGATTCAAATATGATCAAAGAAAACTCCCCAATGAGCTCGGCACTTTGCCAATCAAGTGGGTATCGACAGCTATGTTCTCTTTGGTTCGAATACGACCTATGTTTGAACAGGAAGCCCCCAAATGATTATATTGCGTACGGCTAGATTCGAATACGATCATAAGCCGGATCCACCTCTAAGTTACCATGTGATCTTGTAATGGAAACAACACATTTACCTTTGGAGGAGAAAAAGGACAGAGGTCCTGCTTTATTGCTTATCATAATATATACATGGCTTATAGAAATATGTACATTATGAGAGCCGGTGGCTCAAGTGTAATAAGGCCGAAGCTGAGCTATGTTCCACGGCCGACGGGTCTCCTCCTCCGACTTGCGTGAATCTTTGTGCTCCCGAATGTCAATGAGGTAATATGACCCATTGTGCAAGTTCTTGCTGACCACAAAGGGTCCTTCCCAAGGCGGGGATAGCTTGTGCGCATCTGTTTGATCTTGGATGAGCCGGAGCACCAGATCACCTTCCTGGAAGACCCGGGACTTAACCCGGCGACTGTGATAACGGCGCAGGTCTTGTTGGTAAATCGCAGATCGAGCTGCTGCCACATCACGCTGCTCGTCCAACAAGTCGAGAGCATCTTGGCGCGCCTGTTCATTATCCGCCTCAACATAAGCCGCCACTCGAGGCGAGTCATGACGGATGTCACTGGGGAGGACTGCTTCCGCTCCATAAACCATGAAGAAAGGCGTCTAACCCGTAGACCTGTTAGGAGTAGTATTGATGCTCCATAACACGGAGGGTAACTCCTCCACCCAACAACCCGGCGTCCGTTGCAAAGGGACTAAAAGCCGGGGCTTGATGCCTTTCAGAATCTCCTGATTAGCTCTCTCAGCTTGACCATTGGATTGAGGATGAGCCGCTTATGAAACATCAAGTCGAATATGCTCTCGTTGACAAAACTCCTCTATAGCACCCTTAGATAGATTGGTGCCGTTGTCAGTTATAATGCTGTGTGGAAAGCCAAAGCGAAATATCACCTTTTTCATGAACTGAACCGCCGTGGCTGCGTCACACTTACTAACTGGCTCTGCTTCAACCCACTTTGTGAACTTGTCAACTGCCACCAAAAGGTGAGTCTTCTTATCCTTGGACCTTTTAAAAGGCCCAACCATATCAAGCCCCCAGACCGCAAATGGCCAAGTAATTGGGATCATCCTCAGCTCCTGGGCTGGCACATGAGCCCGTCGCGAGAACCTCTGGCAACCATCACATTTACTGACCAAGTCCTCCGCATCAGCATGAGCCGTCAGCCAATAAAAACCATGACAAAAAGCCTTGGCCACAAGAGATTTTGAGCCGGCATGATGGCCACAATCCCCTTCGTGAATCTCACGCAAGATTTCTTGACCTTCCTCAGGGGAAACACAACGCTGGAACGCTCCCGTAACACTGCGGCGATGCAGCTCACCATTGATAACAACCATTGACTTAGACCGCCGGGTTATTTGTCTGGCCAAAGTTTCATCCTCAGGCAAGTCTCCCCGGGTCATATAAGCCAGATAGGGCACTGTCCAGTCCAGGATGATGTGGAGAGCCGCCACCAATTGTGCCTCCGGGTCAGGGACGGCCAAGTCTTCCTCTGTAGGCAACTTAACAGAAGGGTTATGCAAGACGTCCAGGAAAGTATTAGGCGGCACCGGTTTTCGCTGAGAGCCCAGCCGGCTTAAAGCATCCGCCGCCTCGTTCTTCCTGCGATCGATGTGCTCTACTTGGTAACCCTGAAAGTGTCTAGCAATGGCATCAACTTCACGGCGATAAGCCGCCATGAGAGGGTCCTTGGAATCCCACTTGCCTGATACTTGTTGAGCCACTAAGTCTGAGTCGCCGAAGCACCTTACCCGGCTCAGGCTCATCTCCTTAGCCACCCGAAGACCATGGAGCAAGGCCTCGTACTCAGCCGCATTGTTAGTGCAAGGAAACATCAACCGTAGCACATAATGAAACTTGTCACCTTTAGGGGAAGCCAATACAACTCCAGCCCCCGAGCCCTCCAATTGCCTGGACCCATCGAAGTGAATAGTCCAATATGTATTATCCGGCTTTTCCTCAGGCACTTGTAGCTCTGTCCAATCGTTGATGAAATCCACCAAAGCTTGAGATTTAACAGCAGTGCGTGGCACATATTTTAGACCATGAGGCCCAAGTTCTATAGCCCACTTAGCCACTCTCCCTGTAGCCTCTCTGTTTTGGATGATATCTCCAAGGGGGCAGAACTAACCACAGTGATAGGGTGACCCTGAAAATTGTGCTTAAGCTTCCGGCTTGCCATGAATACGCCATAAACAAGCTTCTGCCAATGTGGATACCGCTGCTTGGACTCTATGAGCACTTCGCTGACATAATAAACCGGCCGCTGAACCGGATGCTCCTTACCCTCTTCCTTGCGCTCCACCACCACGGCCACACTGACGGCCCGTGTGTTAGCAGCTACATACAGCAATAAGGGCTCCTTGTCAACCAGAGCAGCAAGGACTGGGGGCTCTGCCAGCTGTCTCTTCAAATCCTCAAAAGCAGTATTAGCAGCATCATTCCAGACAAAGTCATCAGTTTTCTTCATCAACTGGTACAATGGCATGGCCTTCTCACCCAAACGGCTTATAAACTGGCTTAAAGCAGCAATACGACCCGCCAGGCGCTGGACGTCGTTTATGCACACCGGCTTAGCCAGAGAGGTGATTGCCTTGATCTTCTCCGGGTTAGCTTCAATGCCTCTGTTAGAAACTAGGAAACCCAAGAGCTTGCCTGCAGGAACACCAAAAACACACTTGGCCGGGTTAAGCATCATCTTGTAGACCCGTAGATTATCAAAGGTTTCTCTCAGATCATCTATCAAGGTTTCCTTCTCTCTGGATTTAACCACAATATCATCCACATAGGCATGAACATTGCGCCCAATCTGGTTATGAAGACAGTTCTGCACGCAACGCTGATAAGTCGCCTGTGCACTCTTGAGTCCAAAGGGCATAGACACATAGCAGAAGGCTCCAAAGGGAGTGATGAACGCCGTCTTCTCCTGGTCCTTAACTGCCATTTTAATCTGATGGTATCCAGAATAAGCATCCAAGAAACTTAAGCGCTCGCAACCCGCCGTAGCATCAATGATTTGGTCAATACGGGGAAGGGCAAAAGGATCAGCCAGACATGCCTTGTTTAAGTCCGTGTAGTCCACACACATCCGCCAGGTGCCATTCTTCTTGAGCACAAGCACCGGGTTAGCTAACCACTCTGGGTGAAAAACTTCAACAATAAACCCGGCCGCCAAGAGCCGGACCACCTCTTCACCAATGGCTTTCCGCCTCTCTTCATTAAACCACCGAAGGAATTGCCTGACCGGCTTAAATTTCGGATCAACATTGAGAGTGTGCTCAGCGAGTTCTCTAGGTACACCTGGCATGTCAGAAGGTTTCCATACAAAAATGTCCCTATTCTCACGGATGAACTCGATGAGCGCGCTTTCCTATTTTGGATCCAGATTGGCACTGATGCTAAACTGCTGAGATGAATCACCTGGAACGAAATCAACAAGTTTAGTCTCATCAGCCGACTTAAATTTCATTGCCGGCTCATGCTCCGTAGTCGGCTTTTTCAGAGAGGTCATATCTGTTGGGTCAACATTGTCCTTGTAAAATTTCAACTCCTCTGTTGTACAAACAGATTCTGCATAAGCTGCATCGCCTTCCTCACACTCCAAGGCCACCTTCCGGCTGCCATGAACCATAATGGTCCCATTGTGACCCGGCATCTTGAGCTGTAAATACACGTAACACGGCCGTGCCATGAACTTGGCGTAAGCCGGCCGCCCGAATATGGCATGATACGGACTTCTTATCTTGACCACCTCAAAGGTCAATTTTCCGCCCTGTAGTTGTGCTCGTCTCCAAAGGCCACTTCCAACTCGATCTTGCCAACTGGATAAGCCGACTTACCAGGCACCACACCATGGAAAATAGTGTTTGACTGGCTGAGGTTCTTATCAATCAACCCCATACGACGGAAAGTCTCATAATAGAGGATGTTGATGCTGCTACCTCCATCCATGAGCACCTTAGTGAACTTATATCCTCCCACCTGAGGAGCCACCACCAAGGCCAAGTGACCCGGATTATCAACCCGGGGAGGGTGATCCTCCCTACTCCACACGATAGGCTGCTCAGACCATCTTAAATAGCATGGAACCGCCGGCTCAACAGCATTCACAGCCCTCTTATGAAGCTTCTGATCCCGCTTACACAGACTGGTGGTAAATACATGATACTGTCCACCGTTAAGCTGCTTTGGATTGGTCTGATAACCCCCTGCTGCTGTTGATGACCCTGGCCAGACTGCTGATTAAAGCCCCCTTGACCGTTCTGAAGATTAGAATTTGAGCCACCGCCTGAGCCATGAAAGCCGCCGGCACCTGAGCCGCCGCCCGGGCCATTGTTGCCATTAAAGGCATTGGAATTCTTAAAGGCCTTCATGATTGCACAATCCTTCCATAGATGAGTAGCTGGCTTCTCCCTAGAGCCATGCCTTGGACAAGGCTCATTCAACAGCTGCTCCAGCGTCGGGCCTGACCCGCCGGCTCGGGGAGGTGGCCTCCCCTTGCGTCGCTGGTTATTACCCTGTGAGCTGGCGTTGGCCACGAACTCTAGGCTGCCGTCGGCCTTACGCTTACCACCTCCTTGGTTCCCCGGGTTATGCTGAGGACCCTTGCCATTGCCGTTCTTCATTCCCTTCCCTGTCCTTTCATCATCTGAAGCGGGGTCCTTGGTACTATCAGAGTCGGCGTACTTGACGAGAGCTGCCATCAGCGTACCCATATCATTGCAGTCGCGCTTAAGCCGCCCGAGTTTCATCTTCAGGGGCAGAAAACGACAATTCTACTCCAACATTAAGACTGCAGAGCCGGCATCCATCTTATCAGATGAATGTATTATCTCTTTGACCCGGCGAACCCAATGTGTCGTAGACTCACCCTCCTGCTGTTTACAGTTAGTCAAATCCACAATTGACATAGACTGCCTACAGGTATCTTTGAAGTTTTGGATGAACCGGGCTTTCAGCTCAGCCCAAGACCCGATGGAATTTGGTGGCAGCCCTTTCAACCAAGTGCGGGTAGTCCCATCTAACATCATGGTGAAGTACTTGGCCATCGCCGCTTCACTGACCTCCAACAATTCCATGGCCATCTCGTAACTCTCGATCCAGGCCTCGGGTTGTAAATCAGCCGTGTAATTAGGCACCTTCCTAGGCCCTTTGAAATCCTTGGGCAGACGCTCATTGCGGAGAGCCGGCACTAAACAAGGGACCCCTCCGGTCCTCGTAGGGATACCCACATCGACGGAAGTCGTCGGATAAGCCGGGGGAGTCTGGTAAGCTGTCAAGTGAGGCACCTGCTCTGCCTCTTGCCGCGCTCTGTCTTGGTCTGTTGCGTGAAAGGCTCCGTTATGAGCCGGGCCATGGCCAGGGGGCAAGTCATGGCGTCGGACATTACTTGAGCCGGTCGCTGAAGCCATGTGTCTGCTATAACTCGGGCTCCGGCCTGGACGAGGGGTTGAATGGATCCCGTCCCGGCTGTAAGAGTACGCCTCTTGTTGCGCCAGCGCTGTCTGAAGGAGTTCTCTGACCCGGCGGGTTTCAACAGCCATTGGAGAGTCGCCGTCAATTGGGAGAGCCGCCAGCCGTGCTGCTGCGGCGACCATGTTTTCCAGCGGGTTAGCATAATGACCCGGTGGTATTGGCACATACTGAGGCGGGGCAGGGTTCACCCGGGGAGGCCCCATCACTTGTGGCTGAATGGGTGTCCCAGCCCCGGGCACTATGACCCCCGGCGGGTTACTAGACCCTGCACCTGGCGTGTTGAAGAGGTTTCGAGGATCGTAGACCGGAGGGAGTTGAGATTGGGCCTTTTGATGCCTCCTTCTCATGACTTCATTGGACGCATTCTGATCCATCGTGAGCCGGAAGGACCGCGCCTGAATCAACTGAGTCTGGCGTCGAGAGCTGCCCTCTCCGCAGCCATCCTGATCCCTTCCGCCGCCAGATCCTCCTTGGCTTTCACTAGATCTAACTTTAACTGCGCCACCTCCGCGTCATGTTGAGCTTGATCCGCCGGGTCAACCGTGGCGGTCAACAGTGCCGTCATCTTGTCCGTGAGATCCATCAGCACCTGAGCCGGCGAGGGCACCGGGTTTCCTGACCCGGCCGCAGGGTTTTGAACAGGCTGTGCACCGGCCATGAAGATTCCAACCCGGCTCGGCGGCTCAAAGGGGTCCGGAATACTGTCGCCGTCGGAACAACCCCTGAGCCTGCCATCTTGAAGTTGATACAACGAGTTTGACTCATCCGTAGCCGACTCGCCGTCAGAGCCGGCGGCTGTCTCATCACTAGATCCAGACCCTTCAGAGAGTCCTCCATGAACACATCCCACAAAAACATGCTTCAAGGCTGGCAGGGCCCGGGCGGGTCGTGCGCTGAGCCGTCTTGATGAGATCGGCGCAGAGATCCGGCTCAGGGCCCGGCTCACCAATCTTGCCAATGAAGACGTGAATTCCGCCGAAGGGGACCCGGTACCCGTACTCAACTGAGCCGGCGTCGGGGCCCCAGTTTGCATCGTTGATGTAGAGCTTGCCGCGACGACTCTTGGTCATCCGGCCCACAGCATATCCCTTGAGCCCTTCGAAGCTGCCCTTCAAGAACTCAAATCCACCGTGCGCTGGCCCCACGGTGGGCGCCAACTGTCGTGGAATTGTCACGGCAGATGTCCTCGAGCTAGGACTTAGTCGTGGAGCCATCGCAGCTAGGAAGCTTAAAGGGGTTAAGCGGGACAAGGAACACGAGGGTTATACTGGTTCGGCCCCTTACGGTGAAGGTAAAATCCTACGTCCAGTTGAGGTGGTATTGATTAGGGTTTCGATGAGCAGGGAGCTTGATTGCTATGCCTGGCTCTCCATCAGATCTTTCTCGTCCTGAACCGCCGCCGGGTCGTCCCTTTATATAGAGAGGTTGACGCCCAGCAGCTCTCAAAGTCCCGGCCGGCTCATAACAGTGTCCGTCTTGGACTCTTATCTATTTTTGCCTTACACTACAAGTCTACCCTAACGGCGGCTAATGCTACGGGCCTTAAGCCATCTCCGGGTCTTGGGCCCGTTATTGACCCGCCGTCTTCATCTTTGGTGCTGGGCTTCGCGTAGTGACCATCATGGGTAACCCGGCCCCTCCTGGGCGGGTGACTCCGACGGCTATATCCTCAACAGGAAATGCACAAACAACATGATGCAATACATGAATGATATGCGAGATGTGATATGCGAGTCATATGCGTGCTCCGGAAGGAAAATGATGAACAATGCAGTAACTTGGCAAACCAAGTACACCACTGGAAAGATGAGATGATTTCGGTTGAAATCGATATAAAGATCACCGGAAACGGATGCACGGTTTGCAAATGGCAAGCAAAACAAGAATGACACGAATCTGCGATTAACAGCATGATAGCACTTAGAATGCAACAAGTAACATTGCTACAGCACTCCAACGTAGCAAAGAAGTATTTGACAGTAATCTACAGGAGATGCTTGACAAAAGATGAACACTGAGCTACGGCTAGATCACAACATAACAGGCTCAAACAAGCATGTCAAAAGTGCAAAAGATAACAGGTTCACAGGCTTAGTGAAAATTACTGGACATGCCTGAAAAAGCATCAGGTAGCAATGTTTAGAGCACGAAATCAACATGCTACAGGAACTTAACATGGCAAAACAAGGCTTGGCAGAATTATAATAAATGCATATGACAAAAGTCCCTTACTGACCACAAGCCAAAAAGGACCAGAAGATATGATGGCAACCATGTAAACATAGCAAGTTTCGTTAACAGGTTTCAGACTTAGCAGAAAATAGAGCATGGCAGAAACAGACATTATGAAGGCATCTTTGTGAGCTTGATTCACTCAACACAAAGCAATGCATGACAAAAAAAGCATACCTACAGCAAGGTGGAATGTTTATGAAGCTATCCATGGCAAGAGCAAGTTCATAGCATGTATGAAACAACTACAACAAGCTTGGTAAAATTGAATATCATGTTAACAATCTGCCAGAAATATTTTATAGCAAAAGTAGAGCAATATTGAGCCATGCTATGGCACTCCATAATTGCAAACAAGGGCATGAATGGATCAACTACAACAATATCTACAAAACATCCTTACTGAACATCACCAAAATAAGCATGGATCTCTCTGTAGCCACATGGATACAAAGCAACAAAATAACAGCAGTCACAGACTTGGTAAAATTACTAAGTCCCTGAAAACAGAAACATCACGAAGCTTAGTTTGCATGCTTGTGCTAGTCACCACAGAGATCACAAAAATATATTCCATACACCTCTGTAAAGATGGCATGGCATACATCAAAACACGTGTAGAGCTCATACTCATAAGATGCACAGATTAAATGCAACAAAAATAACAAATCCTCAAGTTCTGATAAGTAACAGCAGTTAACAACAACTAGCACTCTTGCACCAGAGATTTGGGCATCAAGATGGACTCAAATGAATATGGTGCAATGGAACAAAATGAAGATCATCTAGAGACGAACATTTCGATATATTACATGCGCGAAACGGAGCTATATGCAGAGAGTATGATGCGATGAACATGGGCATGTACTG